>NC_087068.1:44784343-44959749 GCF_963678635.1 Symsagittifera roscoffensis
GGGAGGGGAGGGGGATGTGGCTTACTAGTTATGACCAAATAGAAAAATTACACAGGTATTTGAAGTTATTTTGAATTGAGAGGTATTTGAGATAGTATGCACACTTTTGATAGTTGCCATTGTCATGGGGTGACATAAAGAAATATGCGTGAGATTCGTTGAAAATACGGTATGGAGAGATTCAAATCTTTTAAATGAATATTTGAGGTTATTGATAAATCTGTGATTTGTGAAGACCGGATGACTAACTCAAAAATGAAATTTCAAACTTTCTCAAAAATCTCAAAGACCAAACTCAAAAACGTCGTACAAAATGAAACTTACCAGAGCGTCATCGTTTATGAAGTCAAAACTCTGTACATTAGTTGGATCCCCTGTATTTTCGTCCACATTGTTATCACCTGTTACTAGCACGGACCTCTGCTCACTTAGAAACGTCTTCAGTCTAATCAGCCCGGCGTCAAATTGGGCCAACTTCTTAGAAGTTTTACCTAAAGTTAAGACGGTTTGTCCACAAGGGAAAGGAACAACATACGAGCTATTCAGCTCTTCACAAGGAACCGCTTTTGTACCCCTGTTTAAGATCTACATGCTTTTTTGGCTATTTTCTGGGCTACGAAATGTTGCCTCGCCCTCAAGCAACGAGCACGGATCATGAAAATGAAAATAAAAACATTTTGGTTATCTATAATTGGAACAAACATTAACTTCAGCTGCTTAATAGGATCGTTATTAAAATTATGAACAACAAGTGCTGCTCAAAAACAACAAATTTAGCTAACCTGCTTTTGTCTCAGTAGAACTATTAGCAATTGAAAACATGGCATGAAATTTTCTGATTCTCTGAGTAATTACATAATAGTATACTCTAAAGAAACGACAGTTTAATTGCGAAAAAATTGAATGCATCAAACCTTCGGAGGCAACGAGATCTTTCTCGGCTTGCGCAATCAGTTCGTGTAGAAGTTCGGCTCTGTCGGGAATAGTGCGAGGCAGGTCAAGGGCAAAGCGTGGGAAGATACCTCGACCTCTAACAGTGATTTCAACAGGTTCAAAATGCGACACTTGGATCTAAAACACAAACAAAATCGACTAGTTTCTTAACGAAATCGCATCAGATACAGATTAAACGAACAATTCGAGCATAAATATTGAAAACAGCAATAGTTCAGAAAAAAAAACGAAACATATGAGAAAGTGATTTTTTAAATGTTTTTTTTTTAATACTCATTTTAAGCTCCTCGAGAACATGAAGCCTTTCAATTTGAGATTTCACCCTTTTTCTTCAATTAAGCTTTCGTGACATCAAAAATTACGTTTTATTTTAATAATCAATAATTATTCAGCTATTTTCTCTGAACGTTTTTTTTAAAATTTGGATGTTTACCTTGAAGCTCTTCGAAAAAGCATCCGGCACTCCAGGTAAGAACTTGAACTTGACAGTTTCTGAGCTGTAATCAGTGATAACTCCAGTCGGATTCTCCACAATGGGACAACCCACATACACATTGTCTCCCAGCTGCTCAATTGAGGCACACCTGTAGCTCAGTTCTACTTTGCTAGTGTTTGAGACTACTATTTCACTCTCACAAATCTCGTCCACGCGCTGAAAAAACATATGAACCTTTTTGGACTGTACACTATACTTTGAAATCACTTAAAATACCTGAATGTATATAAGAAGAAATTACTTACTAGGCCTGAATGTTCAACAACACTAATGTATCCGCAGTTGTTATTTTTAAATCAAAACCTTGAATTCAAAATGAAATTGTCTCAGCAATTGCTAAATTGGCAATTTCAGAAATTTCATCTGCTTTGAACTTTTTTGTAAATTCAGGAAAATCCAGTAGATTTTTTTTGTAATTTTGAAACAACAAAAAGTATCAAAAATTTACGAAATAATTTACAGAATGTAATAATAGTAAAAATAAGTTCACTAAAAACTGTAACTTTTTATTGAGGAAACAAACTTAAATAAACACTTTGAACTCGACTATCATAATTGCGTTTTTTGGTCCCAAAAACTAAAACATGGCCAACAGACAATTGGAAAAGAGCCACTAAACGCAAGTAAACAGAAAAAAAAATAAGGACTTACTTTTTAAAAAAATTTCAATTTTCGAATTTCAAATACAAAAATAGATGACCTTTGAACGGCCATTAAAACTCTTAGAATTTCTAGAACAGTTTGTGATTGATACTTTTCGATAAAATTGACCCAATTTGAGAAAACTGAAACAATAAGTAAAATTTTTAATTCGCTTGAAAATCTGAAAGTTGAAACCCTCGTTTGAAACTAGAAGTTCCAATCCTTTTAACAAAGGAATGGAGCTGAACTGGAAAAAAAAAAATCGAAAGTCAAACCGCTAAAACTCACAGCTGCGCGTGAACACATTTTAAGATTTTTCCGAAAAACAAAACGAAAACCAAAAAATCATTTCGACCTATATATGAGTCTGAACTACGTTCATCGATCTTAAATTATTGATTGAACAGAGAACAGAGAACAAACAGAGAACAATTTCAATTTTTGGAAAATTTCATGCAAAAACTAAGAGCACAAAGTTCATGCGCAGGAGTCTTCGAATTTCGCCCGTAAGTTTGAATTTCACAATTGCTTTTTTGAGCACAAAAACTGAAAGAACGATTGCAACACATGATCAAAAATGTCAACTTTTCTAAAATTTGCGATTTTTATCCTTTTTTCTACTCTACTGATATTTGTTTACAAAGAGCTAATTACTTAGGTGCAAAACTGATAGAATGGGAACAAATGATAACAAGACTGCTCGTATCAGCGCTAAGCCCTGAATGTTCCCTGCCTTTTAAGGTCTATGGAGTAGTAATGACAAAAAAAACGATTTTTTCTAATTTGAGATTTTTTTGTGTAAATCATCCCCCACTGCCATATAAAGTACAATGTGATAGATTTCGCTCCTAGTAACAAATCAATTATGGGAAAATAACTTGCTTCAGCCAATTTGGAACGATGTCTAAGACGGATTAAATCTCCGCTTACGCGTTATAAGCGCGAAATATTGGCCAAAACGGCCGTGTTTAAACCCCCATAACTTTACAAAAATAATCACAGGTGAAACATCTTTTCAAATTTAAGCCCAGGACAACAATACCTCTTAAATGATAATTCAAAAAAATTTTAAAAAAATCTGTCAAAAATGGCTAGTTGAAAAGTCGAAATTTGTCTGAAGGAAAAAAAACTACCTCGAGCAAAAATATTCCGCTACTTTCGTTACGAAAGTCGGAACAATAAACAAAACAATTATCCCACTGTAGGAGAAGTAAATTGAGGAAACCAGCCTCTCAGCAATATGTGGTTAATTTAGTTTTTCTCAACATAAAAGAAAATGTTTTTGATTTTAAAAAATAATCTGTTATTTGACAAAAAGGGCGTTAGTATGATGCTTCACTCAACCCTTCACGAGCTTTTTTAATGCAGTAAAATCGACCAAAAACAACTAAGACGGACCGACCTTACGACATAGTTTCTTTCCAATCTTCGAAAGCAGTCGGAACAAAAATACATGTCATACGAAGACGAAGAACTGAATGTTCTGACTACCCCTTAATATCGATGGCAATTTTTTTTCTTCAAGAAATTGTTAAAAACGAGCTGAATAAAAATGTTTTTTTTTTTTGCTTGAAATTTTTTTCTATCACTTTCTTAAAGTACAAAGTGATATATTTTGAGTCTGGAAACGTTTTGACAAGAGCATATTGTTTGCACTATTTCGATTTGTGATGATTCAAATTGTCGCTCATCCTTTTACAGGACGACATATATCGCGCGTTATTTATTTCAATTTGGATGATAGTGACCAAAGTAGTCCCAAACTCAATCTCCTAGAACTTTGCAACAAATGGTTGCAAGCTAAATGTCTTTCGATTTTGAGCTTTGGCTATCAATATCCTTCAGATGACCTATTTAAGAACTTGGCCACAAAATACCAGTAAATATTCTAAATTTGTCCGGAGAAAAAGTCCCGAGCCCAAATATTCATTCACAACAAAAAAGTCGTAACAACAAAATATAACTAAAAGAGACCATCCCTTGCCGCCGTCAAAGTTAGACATAAACAAATTAACAATAACGCCTCTGAAATTACTTTCGCTGTTTAATCAAGTTTGGCATACCTGAAATCGCCAATTGGCTTGATTTAATTGCGCTTCACAATATGAAAAAATGTGGAAGTGATGCAAAATAAAAGGTTTACTGGCGACTAGAAAAAATTACTTAAGTCTAACCTTCATTCTTTTTGCACAAGAAGTTGTTGACAAAAGAGAGACTTTTTATATTGTTTTTGCCTTAAATTTTATTTTTTGAAGAAAGCGCATTTCAAGCAAGCATGTACAATTTCATCAAACTATGCTCAAACAGAGGTAAAAGCAACTATCCAGATAAAACCAATAAAAAACAAAAAGCGGACTTGATACAGTATTGGAACCTGATCTAAACTACATTTTATGATTGGATAAATTAGATATTTTACCAATGTAAAGTATTTAATATTAACCAATCATGATCCATCTAACTAACAACCCACTTATTTGTAAGTGCTGAAGTTACTTGTAATTTCAGCACCAGAGAGATTTGAATTTAACTTAGAAATTAGTTGGACTCTCCCGAGCACTTCAGCAGCCGCAATAAACCAGTATACCCTAGATCTATTGAGCCTAGCAGAGACTAGTTAAACAACCTGAGACTAGATAGTATAAGAGTAAGATTAGGATCGGTATTAGACTAAGAAGTTGCACGAATCTATCCGGCCGAAAATAAGATAGCGTGACGAGCAGACGGTGTACCCTATCCGAAATTACTCTATGAGTTAACCACATCGGTCATAACTCATCTGGTGCGACCAGTGAGGCTCGAACAAGACCTTAATAGCTTAGAATTAACCGAAATAGATTAGAAATTAGACAAAAACATTTAAAAAATGTTATACGACAATAATTTAATCGAAATGTCTCTACGACTCAATAGATCAGAGCCAATATTCCGAACCATAATAGAACTACCCGGAATTGGAAGAAGACCTCGAACCAGAGACGACATACGACAAAGTAGAAACTTGCCATATAGCTATATGATAGTTAGGCAAAAACCAGAACAAACTTTTATATTTAGAATACTACTGGCAATGAATTTAGATTTTCATTTGCAAACATAAAACCTTGAAGTTAATCTTCAAAATCATTTCAGGCGCTAAACAAAATTATTAATATACAATAACGATTGATAAAAAGATCTAAGATCGTTTTCCTAAAACTCTGCAGTAATATACAAAACATGTTTGAAAAATAATTATTGAAAAATAAAAAATAAAAATTAGTAGCATGACAATAAATGGTTAGTAATCATAAATCATCCTGTTGTTCCAGCTCCATCACCTAAAACATAACAGCAATCATAAACCCACTAATATCATCAAAACACTAAATCTTTCCTTTACACACATTTAAAATTTTATTAAAACTTAAATTCACTTAATTTTAAAACCAGATCATCAAGGCTTATCCTTGGATCTTAAATCATTTTCTACTTAATTAAATTTCAAATTTGATCATCAAGGCTTATCCTTGGATCAAACAGAACAACTTTGTTCTCCCCCACCCACTTAATTAGTGTCTAACGACCTCAAACGTCGATTCACTACCCAACCCTTTCTAAAGACCTAAGACTAATAGAAATTTTTAAACAAAACTAATCATTCAAGTTAGGATAAACAGTGAAGAACTTCGGTTATTCATCCTTCACTTGACCCCCCCTCTTACCAGACCCAGGATAAATCTTAGACTTAGTAAGTTTAAAATAGTATCTAACGAACTACTCGCGTTCTAATTATACCTGAACCTTGTGGATCGATTTACTATTCTCCAACCTTGAACACAATCACTACCCCTAAGTAAGATTAAGTAAGTTAACACCTTAACTTATACTAGCCACGAGAAAGTAAAAAATCATTCTTCGGAATCGATATACTTTTCTCTCCAACCCTGAACAAATAGACCCAGGTTAAGCTAACCAAAAAATCGTAAGAACTAACAGTTTAGGAAAATAGAAATCATTTAACAACCTTTTGCATCCGTCATCCTAAACCTTATGTCATTTAAAAACCTAGGAAATAAACAAACAATCGTTTTACACAATTGTGAAATAGATAACAAAAAATACGACCTTGTAATCACACCTCATACACAAACAGTTGGATACATTCGAACAAAACGACAAACACTAAAAAGAAAAATAATAACGAAACAAAGACAAATAACACGAAAAAGATTTTCAAAAAATCGAAACGCATTTTCAGAATCAGAAACCAACAGTTTAGACGAACTTTACAAACTAAAAGAATCAATAGATAAAAATTGCCCACTTCACGATCAATTATATTTTTCTGACTCAGAAACAACTTCAAATTCATCAAAAAGAGGAAAAAGAAGAATAAAAAAGCAGTATAAACACAAACCAGTACATTTATACAATTGGAATCAACCAATTCGACACATTAATAATTACATATTAACAGTCATCGAACGAAAAAATGAGCTCAACGCACACCCCAGGTGAAGAAAGTCCAGATGATGATGAAATCTTTCCTTTTATAGTAGATGCAACCACTGATAGAGGACAGCATATATTTTGCAAAAATTTACTATTAAATTTATTTGAACCCGGAATCAGTCCATGTAAAACAGAGTTCCCAGATGTAAAAACCAAAAGACAAATCATAGACCACTACTTAAAAGATATATGCAACATAACACAACAGTATGGAATCTACTCCATAGAATTCACCTCACCAAACCATAATAATAGAAAATATACAATTCAAACAGACGATCTTGATTTAGAATTTTCAAAAGTTTTTTCAGAATATATAAAAAGCATCCAATATCATAACTCACAAAGAGCAAACTCCATATTCACCAATGAAGTTTTCGCAATAATATATAGTTATATTTCGATATTAGAAAACGAAATCCCAATAACAAATGTCTCACCGACAGAAACATCTAAACATTTGAAAGTACGACATGAAATCACACTACTCTCTAGTTATTTAAACATCATTAAAGAAAATTTCACGAAAGACGACGTTTCACAACATACAAAACACGATCTACAAAAAATTTTGGCATGGTTCATAATAGATTATTTCACACACAATATTGATTTAATTGCACAAGCAAGAAAAAATTTTAGACCCCAAAACTCGAACGATGATACCGCTATCACAGAACAATCAGATTATGTTTGGGACCCCGAATGGTCTCATCCCGCATTTATAAGCTTCCCACAATCAATCTCAAGTCAAGCAATAAGTACGATATCTTACATAAGAGATTATGTAAAAGTAATACCATTAACCATTGATGCAACACCATTAAACTATAATACATTTTTGCCCGATACACAAAATAATAGTTTAAACTCTACAGTTATACACAATGAAAACCTCAATGGAACTAGGAATCTTACTCAACAAGATATCCAGACACCATCACACTTCATAAATGAAGAAATTGTACACACAACAACTACACAACAAAGTATTTCACCAATACGCCCAAATTTAACAACACCAAGAAATACAAATCCTTCACAAACACAGGTAACCTTACAATCAACCGTTAAACCTTCGGTTGCTCCTAAATATTCACATATGGATTACCAAACATACAGACCCATGACAATACCATCAAAAACACACAAAACATTCACTAGAAACAACTTTGCAGACCATAATTATAATTATACACATCCATCAAAAACATATAACCAACCACAAAGAAATTTTAACCAATATACAAGATCTCGAAATTGGGATAACCCAATGACCCAACCTAATTCAATAAATTTCCAAACAAATCCTCCACAGGATCACAGTGAAAATTACCCATTTTTTCAACAAAATAAAAATAAAAAACAGACATCTTATCAAATGGATTATTTATCCTCAGATGATGATTTCTTACAACCAGATATATTTGCACCAAATACTCAAGAATATCGTAGACAAGGAATACAGAGAACACGTACAAATCATAGAAATTTTTCTCCACAACCAATAGATGCACAACATCAACAACCAATTCAACAACAAAATCTAATTAATACACAATCTTTTCAACCAATTCAACAACAAAATCCAATGACTGCACACTCGTATCAAGCATCACAAATGCAAAATGAAATACCACTCCCATATTATCTCCAACAACATGAAATAACAAGAAACCAACTTTCAAATTTTTCTCAAATGCCAAATGCAGCAGAATCATTACAAATGACAATGAATCCATACCTTATGGGTGGATCATCAATAACATCAAACAAACCTTTAATGGTTTTCACAGGAACAGACCCTGAATACTCTGTAGAAGATTATTTAAATGCAGTAACAGCAAACCTGATTTTAAATATTGGACCTGAACCAATTAATACGCCACTACATCAAAATTGGATACATCGACGCACAGCGTTAATACAAACAACCTTAGATGGCGCAGCCCAAAAATGGTTTTCAGTACTACCTCTAGAAATAAAATCAAACTGGAAAAGGTTTACACAGGAATTTTCAAAAATGTTTGACTCCGAAAGAAACAAACAACAACAAAGAGTTTTATGTAATGAAATTCGCAGATTACCAAACGAAACCATCAAGCAAATAGCAGTACGAATCGAAACACTAGTTCGAAAAGCATATTCATTAAATACACACGACTATAAAAACACAAAGATGACAGAAATCTTAATGATGACCTTAACACCACAATTAAGGAAAATAGCAATAAAAAAGAGAGCATCCCATCCTTCTTCAATTCGAGAACCCGATTTAGATTTTCGAAAACTAGTAGAAAAATTAGAACAAGCAGAAATCACGATGAAACTAGAAGAAACGGAAAATCTGAAATTACAATACGTTAACAGAATTGAAACGACTCCCACTAATATTAATAATATACAGGAATCAGAGACAGACCTCGTTGAAAAAATCACTGAAATACTCAATATTTACGAAAAGAACCCAAACTTTAAAGGCAAACCATCTTTCAAAAAATGGTGTAATTATTGCCGACGATACGGACATAGTATTTCCGAATGTAGACAAAAACAGCAAGACAATCAAAATAAACCTCAAAAATATAAAGAACCAAATAAATCATTCTATCAATACATGAAAAAAGATCAAAATCTACCGAACAAAACAGTCTACAGCAACAACAGTTCAGGAAAACCACTCCCGAACAATACAAATTATACAAGAAATCAATCACCATATAACTCAAGTTATAGAGGAAGATCACCAGAACGAAGAAACACGCATAATTCATCACAAAATCACTACAATAGACCAAATAGTCGAAATAACTACTCCAGATCAAATTCAAATACACAACGATTTGTTTCTAGATCTAATTCCCAATCAAGAAATAACTACTATCCAAACAACCAATCACGAAATTCATCATACAATAGGAATAGAAACTACTCCTATAATCGAAATAGAAGTTATTCAAACAACCGAAACCAGAATTACCCGAACAATCAATCAAGGAATAACTCATATAATAGATCGAACTATAACAGACCAAACAATAATTACCAAAACAGATCGCGAAATAATTCACAAAATCGACACTCAAGTTATAATAATCGTTATAGAAATTATTCCCAATCACCACACCGGAATAATAATAACTATAATAATTCTAATAATCGCCACAGAAGTAGTACACCTAAACATCAAAGACAAATCAATCAAGTACAATCTAACCCAGAAACAACATCAGACCCTCCAGGTATTGATGACACAGTAACTGATACGTTACAACTCAATCAAATAAACTGTACATCATCAGATTCAGAAAGTGATACTGAAAACACTCTTTCTATCAATATGATAAAAGTCGAAAATGACTATGAATCTGTCATATATGAACAACCCTTTTCATCACACATATATGAAAATCAATCAGAATTTCTTCAAAATTATTACACTACACCCATAAATTCCACACCAACGACGCAAGAAACAAATGAGATTAACACTACAAATCAAACCAATAAAAATACCAAAACAAAATGCTTGAATACAAACCACATTTATCAAAATATACAAAAAGAACAACCCAAAGAAAAAATTTGGACAATACCATTTCTCTTAGAAAGCCCAAGAAATAAAGAATTTCAACCACCAGACCTTGAAATAGATTTTTTAATTGATTCAGGAGCAGAATCAAACATAATAAACATCCCCACATGGAATGAAATAAAAACTTTACACCCAAAGCTAACACCTCTTGAAACCTCCAGTAAGTTAGCAACAGCACAAGGATCAACATTGATAAACTACGGAAAAATCCAATTATTTCTCCTCCCCACCAGAACAATGGAGCAAAGCAAAATTTTAAATAAGCCATTTAAACAAATATTCCATATCACTGACATTAAATATAATATCATTGGAATACCATTTATTTCGAAGTATATACCAACAATTAACATACTAAATAGTAAAATATTAATCAAAGATAAATATACAAAAACAAAAGAAACATCCTTAACATTTTTTCAAAGATTAAATAAACAACCACCATTCTTTTCAAAATTCTACCCGATATTTAACCAACAAAGAAAACACTTGAAACCACTATCAGGAAACATCTATAATTTTTCAATCAAACAAGTTCACCAATATGATAAAGAACAAAACAAACAAAAATTTTATATGTCAGAATTTGAATTCAAACCTATTCACAAATTTTTCAAAATCACAATCTCATCCATAAAATATTTGAAAAATTCGAATTCCGATATCATTTCCTTACATGTCTATAATAACACACCTTACCAAGTAACATTACCTTTAGGACTTTTAGGATATTGTGAAACCAACGCTACAATATCACCAATACACGAAAAAGCCTATCGCGTAAATAATATACTCCAATTACTAGATATTTGCCAATCTACAATTCTTAATGAAGAATTATCTATAAATAATATAATAAGTAACGAAAACAGAAATACGGATTATTTCACAAAAACTCCATATTTCAAACCTACATTCAACATAAGTAACTACACAGAGGACCAACAGAAATTTTTAACAATGTTTAATTTCCAACATTCACAAATAACACAAGACGAATTCGAAAAATTAGCCAAACAGCTAATTAAATATTCATCAGTCTATGCAACATCAAAATTCGATGTTGGAAAAATCAGTTCATCACTACATCTCCCGTTAAAACCAGACGCAGTTTTCAAAAAACAGAGAGCAAGTAAAGTACCAATTCACTTACATGATAAAGTGAACAGATTACTCGAAATTTTAGAACAATACAACATTATATCACCAGTAAACAAAGAAGAACAACCAAAAGGCAACACATTTATCAACCCTGTTATCATTCTAGCTAAAGGAGAATCATTAAAAATCGTTCTCGATGCTAGATACCTCAATTCACTTATAGATGAATCAAAATGTAATTGGCCCATTGAACCAATACAAGTTATTTTAACAAAAATAAACGGCAAATACTTTACAACCGCCGATATGAATAGTGCATACAATCAAATGCCACTAGATGAACAATCACGACGTTTAACACAATTTGTTATCGGAAACCAACAATATGAATTCAACCGCTTATTCTATGGAATATCCATAGGACCAGCAGCATTTTCAGCTTTTATGAGCAAAATTTTTAGACCACTAATACTCAAGAAAAACGCAATCACCTATTTAGACGATGTTTTTATGCAATCACAAACAAAAGACGAGATGTTCAATGTTTTAGAAAAATATCACCAAATACTTCAGAACGAAAATCTGAAGGCCGCCCCCGATAAATCACACTTCTTTTTGACAAGAGTTAAATTCTTAGGACATAATATAGAAAGAAAAACAATCACTCCATTGAAATCACGCATTGACGCTATTCAAAAACTTCAACCACCAACAAATAAAAAGAAAATCCAAGAATTTCTTGGTATGTTAAACTTTTTAAGTAAATATGTTTATAAAATGCAATTATATCTACGACCATTTTATAACATCCTTAGACAACAAAATAATTTTGAATGGAACACAGAACATCAAACACGATTTGAAGAAATAAAGAAACTTTTAACTGAACAAATTTCAAACACAATTCCAGATTCAAATCAACCATTTTATGCAATGTGCGATGCTTCGAACTTTGGCAACGGTGCAGCACTATTACAATCACATAATGGTACAAATAAAATGAACCTCATATCAGCAAATTCTCGATTATTCACTCAAGCAGAGCTACGACTCTCAACTCTAATGAGAGAATGTACAGCCATAATATATACACTGACAGAATATGAATTTCTGATACTTGGATCAAAACATCCAACAGTTCTATTCACAGACCATAAACCAATCATCTTTCTCTTTACACAAAAATCTAACCCAAACCACCGAGTTTACAGATTTCAACTAATTCTAATGAAATTTCCAAACTTACATATAGTTTGGACTGCAGGAAAAAATCTTGCATTACCAGACACCTTAAGTCGAAATACACCACCTGAATTACTTACACGAAAAACAACAGTTGAAATACCCAAAAACATAAAATTCTACCTTGCAGAAAACGAAACATCACCCCGATTGGAATGCAAATATGCAGTAAAAACTGATATTGAACAATCACAAATAAATAGTTTACAACATTTCCCACTTTATTTAGATTGTCAAAATAATCATTATGAAGTTGATCTACTTGGAACATCAACTTTCAAACCAATCCCATATTCTCAATGGATAAAAAATAACACCCAGCAAAAACGAACAAAACAACACCCGCCTAAAAAAGACCATTTTCCACTAATTGAAAAAGAAGATTTAACTGATAAAATAAATTTATCAGGACCACAAACAAATGATTCAAAATACACAATAAATCAAGTTTTTGACATTCACGACCCACTTGATACAATACCCTTATCTAAATTCGAAATTGAAAACATTTTTCTCCCTCCAACAGAAACAATTACAATTTCAACACTGAAACAATATCAAAATCTTGACCCGATAATTAGACAACTAAAATCATGGCACAAATATAAAACTAAACCTGTCAAGGCAGATTCAACCATTCTAGGAAACAAAACACTCCTCCGATACTTTCGCAAATTTAACAACACAACAATTAACGAAAATACAGACCTTTTAGAGTATAACCTGAATGAATCTACAGTTCCATGTCTCCCTTTAAGTATGATTCTTATAGCTTTTAATATTTCACATACACAAAATATTAAAGGACACTCTGGATCAGAAAAAACATATTCAAATTTTATACAAAATTTTTACTTTCCAAATGCACCAATTTGGATAAAAGTACTATGCAATGATTGTATAGTATGTCAACTAAATAAACCTTACCCAAATCAAAAACAAATAGCACAAAAACAAGATTTTAAAGGACAAAGTTTGTACTTTAATCATCGTATCTCATTTGATACCAAAGGACCAATTTCACCCTCATCCGAAGGAAACTCCTACATTATGGTAATTGTTGACGCATTTACACATTATGTAGCACTTAACCCAGTACCACATTGTAACGCTTATTACGCTTACACAACACTCTATGAACACTGGATAGCAAAATTCGGACTACCAGAAATTTTAGTTACAGACAACGGTACAGAATTCATAAATAATGAAATTATCACACTATGTCATTTATATAACATTAAACACAAACCACGTACATCTCATGCACCTTGGACAAACGGCTTAGTCGAAGGTATGAACCGTTCATTACAAGAATATCTTAGATGTATCATCAACGGAAATGATACAAAATATACCGAATGGTCAGCAGATGTAAAATTATTTCCCTTAGCGTATAATTCACAAATTACGACAACTTTAGGAATGTCACCATACGAAATGGTTTTTAACCAAAAGCCACGCAAACCAATAATGTTTACAGCAAATTCTCATAAAAACGCACAAGGTTATTGTCAACCAAATAAAGACTCAATTTGTTATAACCTACCTTTACATACACACGATGAAGATCATTTTCATCACCCACAAATTCTTAAACTAGCCTCCGGTACACACACCGAATGGATTCTAAATAGAGATAAAAAACACAATGAAATTTATCAAAAAATAACAAAAAAGTTATTACAAAGACAAAACATTAATGAACAAATCAATTCACGTTTTACACCAGCCTCCGAATTAAAAATTGGAACATTTGTTTTAATACCTAATTTTAATACTCAAAAAGGAATTTCTAAAAAATTACAACCCCTTCGAAAAGGACCATACCAAATAATTGCAAAACCCACTGATGTCACATATAAAATTACCGACTCAAACAAAAAAGAAATCGTTCAACATCGAAACAACCTATTACCTTATTACCCAAAAGAATACGCACTCCGCGAATTAACTCAATTATATTCTTTCACAGGATTAAAAATCATTCAAAATGAACCACATCTGAAAAACACAGAACAAAATGATAACCCCACCGAAAATCAAAACACAAAACCAATCGCCACCAAAAAAAATACACAAAACCATAAAGAATCCCCAAAACAAAGAAAAAATAGAAAAATGACCGAACAAATAATACCCCAAGAACAAATCGACAAATCAGAAAATAGAAAAACAACAAGACTCCGAAATCAACCACGTAAAAACTATAAAATATTCATCCCCCAATCTAAAATTTTAAAGAAAGTGGAATTTCAAAAGTAATTTTAACATTATACTTCACTATCTTGAAACCTTCGAAACATTTTTCATTTACATTTTTCAAAATAACATGCTGACAAGTACGTAATAATTCTAGTTCAAAATAGACCAATAGGATTCATCCAATCCGTCACTTTCTCTAACTCAAACTAAGACCAATTAGACGAATCATATAGAACTCCAGGCACATCTATAACTATAACTTTACGACCTCCAGGTCAAAAATAAGCAAACCACTCCAACTTGACAACTAAAATAAATATCACCATAATACCGTACCCCTCCCTTATCTAATAACCCAAAGATCAACAATATTTCCCCAACTCAGACCACGAATACCCCCAAAACAAATTTGTTAACTTAGCCTAAAGTAACAAAATGAACATTTTAATTAGCCTAAAGTATAAAAATCTCACCATACCCCGGATCATTTGACAAACAAAAATAAAGAAAAAGACGACCTCCCGATCACCATGAAAATTGCCCCCAACAATTTTTTACAAAACTCAACCCACTTGTCAAAAAACCAATAAATAATCCGACCACACTAGAAAATCGCCTCGAACAGCAAAAAATATTCGACCAAGAGATCATTTCTTAAATGCTCTTCTCTCAATCAGTTACTCAAATACTCATAAATTTTAAACATTTTTTTACAATACTTGAAACCTTTATAATATTTCTTTTTGATATACTTGAATCTTTTCTAATAATCCTAATCATTTTTTGTAACATTTTTTTAATTTTCTACACTATCCTCGAACTATTCCTCCAACTTTCCAAAACCCTTGATTATATCCACAGGTACGATTCATATAACTTGTCTAAATGATACGAAAAATTTTCAGTAGAACTGATATTTTTTTATTGTTTGTAATTTTCATAACATTTTTATCATCCCTCATTTTGACAATATGTAAATGTATAAAGAAAGCAATCTTCACATTTGCCCTAGCAACAATCCTTCTAATTCTTTTTTTGGAAGAATATTATAATAAACATAAACCTTCCCACTAAAGTAACAATTCAAAAATCCATCAAAAATTGCTACCCAACAGTCACAGAATCAGTCTTCACCGACATCATCCCAAGATAACCCAACACCACCTTCAACTACTCAAAATCCTCAAACATCTACACGAATTTCTTTTCAAGACAATCCATACACTTTTGAAGAACGACATGCTCGTTTATCAGAACCACTAGAACCAGTTCAACGACAAGCACCTCTAAGCGAACCAACATATAACCTATACCCAACACTACCACAAGAACTAAGTAGAATAAGAAATCCTAGTCAAAACCAAAATACAGTCGAAATAAATAGACAAATTATACATCCTCGACGAAACAGAAATTTTCAAACTCCCCGAGTTCATTTTGATATACCTCAATCCCCATCACAAAACACTCCAGAAAACCCCATTGATATATTACCAGAAACCCCTACGCTTCTTTCACAACGTAGCACCTCAAGCCTACCATCAGATTACTTAGGTTCAACACCAACATCTGAACAAATACGTGAAAATCCCTTTAACACCCCAAACCAGGCATCACGACTACCATATTGGACAACACATTCATTTACACAAGGTGAATTAAATTTAGTCAATAATCCAATAGATATTTCTACGGATACAACAACATCCTCATCACTACCAGAAACATTATCACTACCATCAACACCATCAATAAGCCAGATTTCACCACCACCTTTTAACTTAAATTTTCCAAATAATCTCTACGCCAGATATCGAGAACAATCATCAATAAATATTCCTTTAAGACTAGATTGGAATACATTTACAGCACCTCCACCATTATTTGGACAACATCAAGAAAGTAACCGCCTTCATAACTGGGCACTTAATAGATTACAATATCGCCAAGATATTCACAACGATATCCGTGATCACAATATTCAAATACTCCAACAAAACAGTTTACAATTAAAGTTTGAAATCACAGTTAAGTTAAATAATATTACCCAACATCCCTACCCATTAAATCCACCTAACATAACAGCTCAATCACTACCACCACCGTTTATAACTACTGAAGTAATATACAAATACGACAGATATACCAAAAACACAATTGGCTACATTACATTTTATAATCCATACTCAGGATTATCATACACATGTATATTCTAAAATTATTAATTTTTCTCCAACTCCTTTTTCTAGTAATCTCAAATCAAAACATAAACCCTTCCCCTCGTACAGGACCACAAGATTTATTAGTAACACATTACGATTGTGAAGAAAATGAACAAAAAACACTACATAAATATGCAATCAATCAAGTATCACAATGTGAAACAGAACCACAAGCTATAGAAACCACAGATGTAATAGCAACACTCTATTCAAAAGCCCGAGCAACAACAGTTACAGGTTATAAATTCACAGCAACATTTTCCGAAAAGAAAGTACATTGTTCACAAGTCTCGAACGGAAACAAAAACCGACTTGACCATGAATCATTCTATCAGAGTAATATAGAACGTCTTTTACATCTCAATCCCGACGATTGTAAAAGTGAATTACTTAGACTAAACATCACACAAAATAAAAACTCCGCAAGAAAGTTAGTTAATTTTCAAGTTTTTTCAGACTCTGTACATCAATCACAACTTGAAAGACACCAAGGACATATAAAACTAGACGAAAAATACCCGTATAACGGCGCACACGGACGATTAACCTATGACCTACACGATAAACATTGGATACCACACATTGGTATAAATGACCCATCAAACTGCAAAGCAGACACAAAAAATAAAGGATACCAAGAAATAATGTTTTTCGATTGGAAAATACAACTCGAAAAAATACAACTATCACGAGATTTATCAGATAATACAATGATCTATCAAGGAATCCGATTACCTTGTAAAAATGATCAAGGTTATTGCGACCCTACAACGAGAACACAAGCAACCATTGTTTGGTTCCCCGAAGATACATGTACAACATTTCAAGTAGCAAAAATACACGCTCGTATGATAAAATTTCACGAAAAATATTTTATACAATCAATTCCATATGAACAAGTCCATCCATCACGAAAACTAAGTTCTAATTTTAGAAACATAGACAATATAGAAAATAAATTGACACGTTTTCAACTATATCAAGAAACAGAACTTGCATGTAAATACAGGAATCCACTTCACAGAACACAATACTCTGAAATATTAGTTGAATACGAAAAAGGATTCGACATGACCACTGGAAAAGTAAAAATCGACCCATATGCCACAGGTCATCCTCCAAACGAAGGAACATCCTATATACCAGTTAATTTTGAAAAAAGCAACGGACAACCTGGTGGACATCTAAAACCCCATGACACCAGAAGCACACGCTTACAAGAATTATCACTAATGAATACTACATATTTCGGTAATATCCACTATGATATTCATTTAGATATGAAACTAGATTATACAATTAGCCGAATTTTTCAAGAAATGTCACTCTCCGAATTAGAAACACTACACCAACTATGCGAATTAGAACGAACACAAATATTACAATCACTTGCACTAGCAGTATTAAAAATACCCTATGCAGGATACTTATTATCTGGAAATAGATCAAATTTTTTAGACTATGAAGGAAACATCTTATGGTTTTATACTTGTACTAAAAAAGTATCACCACTATACGTTTTTGAAGATAAACGATGCTATAAAAGAATCCCTATCTTTTATAAGAATAAAGTACATTTCGTTGACACACTTTCACGAAGAACCTATTTCTGGGATACCGCAGTCCCATGTGGATCAGAAAATAGCCACAACGTAGTACAACTAAACCCTGATGAAAATAAATATTATCTTCTCACTCCATATCCCACATTAATGCAATCACTCAAAAAATTTTCACCAGAAAGCATTCGCGCTATTGCTCGAAACCCAAATATAGACTTACAATCAATAGGAATCTATTCAAAATCAGATATTCAACATCACATTAGAACACAACAATTCCAAGAATTATTAACTCAAATGGACACTATACAAAGACAATCAATAGACCAAAATTTACGCAAACTTGCAGAAACCGCAGGATTTGCCGATATCTACACGCAAGACTATAGCGGATATTTTAAAGACATTAAAGATTATATATATCTAAACGGTGAAAAATACCGTCCCCAAGATATATCACCGATTAACATTTTTAGCTTTGTTACACTCAAAAATGAGATCCTCGATTTTCTAGGATGGCCCTACTACATCTTAGAAAAATTGACTATTTTATACGCAATGTTTAACTTTATTGGATTTCTTTTCTCACTTTTAAAAGGAATCTACAACACATGTGCTATACACACACAAGTAAACAGACAAGCAAGCGTAGCACGCATACTCTTTGCAGGATTTTTTGGAATCTTTTCTACATCTATAAACAAAATTCTTTTAGACGCACAAATAAAAGAATATAACACAAAAATAGCAACACGACAAAATACATACGACGAAGAACATAACAATGTAGACATAACGCCAACGGCACCACAATTACCACCCCTACCAAATAACCATCCACTATCCCTAGTCCCACGAAATTTTCGAAATTTAGCCATCACACATAATCCAAATTTTCGACTCACCACATCACAAAGTCCCATCCAACATATAATGACACACCAGTCACAAGATGATAATACTTATGAACAAATTATTGAACAACCCCATACCACCGCTTTTCAGTCTCAAAATAATCATTTTTTTAGCCCACGATGAGCCGCCAACTTGGATCACTACACCGATCAAATTCCCACCCAACCAATCTTACCTCTCCAATCCCAATAATACCACTTTTTGCTTTTCCGCCACCCGATTTTCCATCTAGTAATGTAACATCAGGCATGAATTCCGACACTAATTCACACATCTCAGTTTTATATTCCATCTCACAACTCAATAACCCGAATATTGAAACCCCCGATGAATTTGCCGACTCAGAACCATCCCCATCCAATAATTTTCATAACTCTTCTAATTTTTCTCAACCCCCTTTTCAACCCATATTATCAAATAACCCTGACCCAATCACTTCCACACCCTCTTATGCTTCCCAAGTTACCCCAACCTACTCCTCATACCATTCTGACCAATCATCTCATTCTCCAGACACCCCCCGAATCTCCCCAGAGCTAGATAATTTTATTACCCTCCAACAACAACCCTACCACCTTAATACCCCAACCATAAACCAAATCTCCTCCACTATAAATTCATCCAATCCCCCTACCCCTACACCCTCTTCAAATTATACTGAATCATTAGCACCATCATCCACATCAACTGAATCTTCACTCAACACTAATAGAGCTTACCGCACTTTTAAAAGAAAGTTCCCCAACCATCCTTTCCCAGCAAAACCAGGAACAGCCCGTGAATACATCAACCACCCCAAGCATACTAACACAAAAGAATTTTTAGCCATCACCTTACCCTCATTCCCACAATACACCTTAAACACCCCCCACGACACTAACGAAACACGCAACTTTGTAGATGAATACGTTTTAATGCCCACTCTCTCTTGGACCTCATATTATCATTTTACTAACCCTCTTTGCTTACCTTTATCTAACACTCACATCGATATAGAGCGAAATACGGACATGCTATATCGACTCACTACACCACTAACCGCTAGACAATTTACTTACGTTGGATATAAAAAATCACTAAAAACACACACTGCACCTAGAGCTAACGAATATACACTCGAATACTATGATCACAACATCATCAGAGCTAACCAAGATCAATTCTTAGACGACGATCGCTTCGCTAATCCACAAATTACCGAGAAATTTTTCATCAAGACACCATATATATTTACACTAAACATCTTCGACCGAAAGTTTGATCACATTATTTCAGAAGCACTAACAGACACACAAGCATACGAAAGTTTTAAAGAACGCTTCCAAATATTTTCACTAACCTTTCATTTCCTTGCACCACACGAAAGAGATTTACACTGCTCACACGATATTATGTTGCGCACTAAACAAACCCACACATATAGTTATTATCGCTTCATCCAAAATCACTTTGACCTACACACACCCTCTAGACAACCACACCATCGCTTTCAATTCATTAATTCCAAATACACTTCACCATTTTTCCTAAATTTCACATATTGCATTAAAGATACTAACCTTCATGGTATTCTTCGCAATTATGATCCCATAACCCAAATGTACATCTTCTGTCCCATCACCAAGACCTTCAACGCCGAAGAATCCCGACCCTTCCTTATCCCGCACGAGTTTGTACAACCCATAGAAATCCCAATTTTAGAATTCATCCACAACACTAAATTCAATCACAAATTATATAATCTAATCCAAAACACACCTTATGAGTTTGCAGTTGGCACTGAAGAACTAACCACTATTAAGGCACTTCAATTGCTTTGGCCACTGCTTCAGACTAAAAATATCATCCGCATCTTAGCTAAACTACTAACAAATTCCGATCTCATCCACGACATCTTCCCCCACGGTTTTTTCCCCGACGACTAACAGGTAAGTATGAATTAAATGAATATTACTAACTAATTAAAATATTAAAAACTCACCATTCTTTATCCATGTTTTCTTTAGATTTTTAGTCTTCATCCGACGATCACCTACAAAAACCACAAAAAACAAATAAAGATCGCAAATTTCATCAAACAGATTTCAACAATTCTATTAATCTCTTACACTTATAAATTTATAAATTTAATAACAATGCAGTAAATTCATTTCTAAAATTTTCCCCACAAGCAGTAAATCTAATTATGATGAAAATTTGTAACTTAAAATTCCCCCATAACTAGCAGTAAATTTCCAAATTCTATGCAGTAAATTAATAAAATGCAAATGCAGTACTAACCTTTTGATATTCTCATTTATTCGCACAGAAATTCTATCCACACTCGCACAGCTCGCCCACGAAGAATTGTTTAAAATAATGAATTTCAGTTTCAAGTTTTCACACTCAACAACTCTAACATATAATAACATGTTTCAAACTTTCCTTTAACCCGGTTGGAAAGGAATTATATACTAAACAAAACTAACCAACGCAGCTTACTAAATACCACAAATCATAGAATAACAGCATGACTAAGAAAAGGAAACCAACGGTACCCAAACCGGATTAACCCAGTTTGAAACTGGATAATTTATTCTTTTGAAGACTATTATAAAGTCTAAGAAAGAAATAATAAAACACAAAAAAGTCGAAAGACAAACCCATACCACGAACAATTTGCTTTTTGGAAAAAGGACATAACCAACAAGACATAAGAAAAACCACAACAAACCCAACATAAAACGTTGTCACATAACAGGACCCCTCACAAAAACCGCATGAAATCATACTCCCACTCCTGGCCTAACCCACCAGGAAGGACTTCCTGAGCATGCTCTATAGCCGGCCTAACCCACCGCGCTACATCCACGCTTTGTGACCACACCTCTATTTTTAATAAGAGCTACTCAAGTGTGAGTAACTCTTCAAAATAACCGAACTAAAACAAAAAGCTTTTGTGAAAACAACTAACTAAAATCATAATTAAAAAATATTAAACTAATAAATGTTTTATAAAATGTAAATTACATTATGCAATACATAGATCAGAATACAACACCAAGGACGAACATCTAAAGACAAAACGACCCCACTACACTCGAGAGAGAATGACCAACCACAATCGATATGCCACTCACAATCACAACTCAAAGGATTTAGAGTACGACTTGACTTCGCAGAAAAGGACTTCATTGAACTAGACCAATGACCACCTCGATGTTCAAGTATACGTACAGATCCGAGTAACCAGGCATCCCCTCCACGCACAATCTCCACGCCACTCCCAAACTAGATCAGACACAAAAGAAGTTCTCCACGCAGAACAGAAAAACCTGAAATAGCCAACCATTCTGAAATCAGATTTGAGTTTGTTGCAAAGACTTAGTCGTTGTCACTAGAAGACACAACGTCTTATGTCTCTAACTCCAGCTTCCTGGAACTTCTTTAACAAAGAGGAAACGGAAGAAAATGATGTTCGCCAAAAACCAACGTCCATCATCCATCCTTCAAATTGCAGAAGAACTATTCTAAAAAACTCTGTAAAACCCGGATGGGTGGAACCTGATCTAAACTACATTTTATGATTGGATAAATTAGATATTTTACCAATGTTAAGTATTTAATATTAACCAATCATGATCCATCTAACTAACAACCCACTTATTTGTAAGTGCTGAAGTTACTTGTAATTTCAGCACCAGAGAGATTTGAATTTAACTTAGAAATTAGTTGGACTCTCCCGAGCACTTCAGCAGCCGCAATAAACCAGTATACCCTAGATCTATTGAGCCTAGCAGAGACTAGTTAAACAACCTGAGACTAGATAGTATAAGAGTAAGATTAGGATCGGTATTAGACTAAGAAGTTGCACGAATCTATCCGGCCGAAAATAAGATAGCGTGACGAGCAGACGGTGTACCCTATCCGAAATTACTCTATGAGTTAACCACATCGGTCATAACTCAGTATGGATAAATTATCGTATTGATTACAGATAAACCTAAACTGCACACGAAGCGTATAATTTGGTCAAAACTTGGCCCACACAAATTTTCTCTAAATAGCGTGTTTTCAGTGTTCTAGGAGAGCTCGCAAAAATTTTGAAATACTTAAAAAACCCCACTCTATCCCCCGTTAAAATTCTCATTCTTCTCATGTTTAATGGTTATTTTTAGTGAATTTGAAAATAAACATTTGCTAGAACAACTTACTACAAGTCCAAGGTCGATATCTGTCTTGTCAATGTTGTAGTGCATACTAGAAGCCTCGCCACTTAGCTGCAGCTCATAACAGGGACCCCCTCTGACGTCACAGAGGGCAATGACCTCTGATTTGACCCCCACGTGACCAAAGAAGGTAAAGCTAATGGTCTCGCTCTCTCCAGGGGCCAAGTGACCGAAAAGGGGATGAATGTCGTATAGCTAAACACAATTTGAAATATGCAAAATCGCGGACGCAATGCAAAAATATTTTTGCCAATCTTCGGTGGAAAAAAAAAGATTGCTAATGGCTTATAGTCCTTCACTTTATTAAGTCACACATCAGGTTTATCGACAGTTATTTGAAATTGAGCATTTAATTTTGTTCAATTGGAAGATGGCTAATCTCGTGCCGTTTTCGGAGAATGAAACCAGCAGAGATTCTTCCAGCACAGTAAACTTCATAATGCGATCGATTACGGTCAACTATTCAAAACAGAATATCCCATCTTTTTGCCATTGAAATGCGGAATAAATGTTCTTACTTAACTGAGCTTAATTTACCTCAACTACCACTTGGTAAAGATCCTGAGCTTGACTGAGCCTAAATTACCGGAACTATAAATAAACGTCAAAATGCCAATTAAACACGAAATATATTCAGACTAAAAAAAGGAGTAGGAAGGTATAATGTTTTTAATCACAAATTTCAGCAATTCTAACATTTTAAAAACTAACTTAATAATTTTAACATTTTAAAAATGTACCAGGTTTCTCTTTGAACAAATTGTAATAATATATGTAGCTCGTACCTTAAGGGGTATCATAGTAATTGCCTTATAAGCAAATAACACAAAACGTGTTTTTTTTCTTACGTCAGTGAGTTCGATTGGCGGCTTTTCTGAAGAATTTTTCACAGCTATGTTTTCATCAACTTCTTCAGATTCTTTCAACTCTTGTGGCTTCTCAGGCAGATCCTAAAACACACCAATGTCTTTTTAATTTTTGTGGTTTCACAAACTAAAACTGTCTGTTACAGCAAAAATTAACCATTTTCATTGAAATTTAGAAAAAAAGAGAAGATAACAATCTCTTGGCTATAATGATGCCAAGCTATTATGATTAATCAGCTTTAAAAAAAATTTCGAATTGAAAACTAATTATGTCACTGAAGCTTTCATGATACACTGAAATTTGTACCAATCGTCATAAATTAACACTCAAAATTATTAAAAACAATTTTTTTAAAATTCAAACTCAGAAACCAGACTTGCGCAAATACAAAACAATAAAATGTTAGACATAAAAAGAAAACTGAAAAGGAAATTAGTGGCCTGAAGTAGTTATTTAATTAGTTATTATTTTTGTATTTCTCTGGTTAGTCCTTCAACCTGTTTTTCATTATCTTCATCTTCATCCAACAAAAACTCTTCGTCTAAATCCACTCTAGCCAGTAACGACTGGAAGTTTTGAGTCTCTTGGATATCTGTCAAGTTAATATCGGCCGACTGGTCTTCGGCTACGTTATCTTCAATGTTTTCAATATGATTTATATTGCCGTCGTTCTCATCTTCGTTGACGTTTTCATTCAGATTTGGTTCAATTTCAAACTCGTGAACAGAAGTTATTTCCATATCCTGCTCGGCCTGTTTTTAAATTAGAAAACACTCAAGGATAATTATAAACAAAACTTCTGAAAAAATGGCTCTTATCCAAGTGTTCGAAAAAGTGGCGCTAAATTGGATCAAACGCAAAAAGTTCTCTGGGTAATGAAAAATTAGTATAGTTTGTTTTTCTAAAAATAACAATGCAAAATTTTTATCCATTTCTTTCTATAACCATCCTAAACCATTGGATATCCGACTAGAATCATTTTAAAAAATATTTAACATCTTGCAAAAAAAATATGACATTCACGCACCTGCGCCTGAGTTTCGATTTCTTGTTCTTTTGCAACTTCCGCCTCCTCGTTGCGTTCACTCAAATTTTCCTCGGGTTCCTGGTCAGCCTCCAAACTTTCGACAACCACCAATGCATTTTTGGCAGCTTCGTCTAGTTTGAAACTCCACTTGTAGTCTACATGCAGAGGTCCGCTATTGGCGATTTTGACCTTTCTTGTGACCTCTGTTTCATTCACGACACAGCCGAAGTGAACTATTTTGGTCTCGAAGTCGACATTGGGAAAGTAGACAACACTAGACAGCGCGATCAAGTCCTGAAGTTCAAAGAACCGAAAATAAAGATTAATTGCAAAAATCTAAATTAGAGAGGGATGAAAAAACATTATGGAAGGAAGCAGTTGCGAATTTAGGTGAGGGGAAATGGACCCCAGTATCGGAAAAAATAGATTTTCGACTCTCTGACCACCTAAAGTACCAATTCACGAAATTCAAGTTTAGCTGACCGACCCTAAATTGTGTCAAAAGGCGCCTCTGGGACCAATATATCACTACCCTTGAGTTGGAGCGCGCGCCATTTTTTCGGTCAAAACTTTGCAAAAAAAAAGACTAAAAACGGCATTTGGGCCTGTTTTTGTTTTAAGTTGCCAGCGGCGCAAAAAAAATTCTATAATACGATATTTATGGTATCTTGGGAGAGCTCTTCGAGTATACCCTAGACCCGCGCCTAGGAGTAAGAGCGAGCCAAAATAGCTAAGTGAGAGTATCCCAAAAAATCTTTGAAAATAATGACCTTGTTTGGATGCTGTGAGTAGGTGACCTGAATGTTCTCAGTCAGATATCTCGTGTGGGCACTGTCTGGCACATAGTTGGGATCAAACACCACCGTCACGTGACACTCCTCATCGACTTCCATGTTGAACGCCTGACAATAAAGCATCAAAAGAAACCCAACTTAGTCATATTCATTTCATTTTGCTAATGACTTTTTACTTTAATTAGTTGGATCACAATTTCCTTTTTCTGACTTATTTTACGTCGCAAAAAAACAAATAAATGGAAAAAGCACATTCAGACATAAATGAAAATTGCTCAGTTGCTCTTTCATACAATCAGAGCTGTTGGTATATTGATTGCTATTGTTTTATGATTTTACGCAAAAAAACTCGACGTCAATTCCATCAGAAGCTTTTGAGGATCTAGACAGTTAACTTTACCGATATAATTCAAAATTTTAATAAAATGGAGAATAAATTTTTTAATTGCTATAACAAATTTTACAAGACCACTAGTATCAGATTGCACCCCTGAAAAATCCGCTATACTTAAAAGTATCTGAAATATTTTATGGTTAATTTTCCCTCGCGTAATTCCAAGTGCTAAATAAAAACTTTCTGATCATTTTCATACCAATTAGTTTGCCTCAATTCAATATGGAATGATTTCTGAGCCAGGTTGATTCGCCGCTTGTGCTACACGCTAAAATTGAATTGAAACAAAGCGCACATTGATTATCCCAAATTGGCCAAACTTAGCATTTTCAAACCCCCATAACTTTGTGAAAAATTTGTATAAATAAAAAACCGTATAAATAAAATATCTTCTTGGGTTTGAGCTCAGGGAAACCTCATCCTTCAGCAAGTATAAAAAACATTCTGTCAAAAAAATGTTGGGTCAGAAATCGAAAATTGTTTGGAAAAAAAACAAGCCCAGCCGAGCGCAAATATTCCGCCATTTTTTCAAAATTCACGACCAAAATCAATCAAATGGATATAAATCCATGTAAAAAATTCTTTCAATCGACGAATATTTTAAGCAAATTTGAAGATACAGGCAATTTTCAGCAGATGCGTCAAACTTTTCGCATTTTTTAAATATGTTTTTCTGACTTTTGAGAAAAGATGGAGCAATTGAGCTCGTTGCTGTTTTTTACTAAACTAACTTCGGCTTTGTAATTGGTCACCTTTTAATGGAGTTTTTAGAGCCATCTGGAAATTATTAATACTCTGAGCAGCTGAAACTAAAAAAAAACTCACTGCGATAATTTTTTTGTAAAGTTAAGGTGCTTTGAAAATTGCCAAAATGGGATAATTGATGCACGATATTATTTATTCCATTATCAATCTAAATCGTCTCATGAATCGTTCCAAATTGACTTGGAGCAAGCTATTTGGACTCGAACTACTTTGGTAGACGTTAAACTCATTTATAATTTTTTGAAGTTTCATGAAACTATAAAATTTCAAGAGTGAATTTTAACCAAAACTGCACTAAAAAGTTTCAAGGGCAGTCTAAATTTTCAGAAACTTGCCCTGCTACGAGCTGTCAATCGAGTATGATTGAGGGGAAGTAATCCAAGTCCTAAATATATAATTATCAAAGCTTTAGAGCCAACATATGATAGTGGAATTATTCCGATTTGTAAAATTGAAAATTCGTCGAGAAGTAGGTTCACAAACACTGCGACAGCAGGCAATACGCTATGATCAGGGGACACCTAAATTAAACTTCTTTCAGTAGAGATGTCAAACGAATTTGAAACCTTACGTACGCGATGAGAGACAAATTTCGGCGCTCGGCATCTAACATTGTCTCGAAATTGCTCTTAAATAACAGGGAGTATTTCGAACTTTTGGCTGTCTATGGAGCGGATGCCATGGCTGTTCTCGCAAAAACACTGGAAAAAGGGAGTCCTGAAAAGAGCTAGTAATCATTGAAAGCATGTCGACAATTTGAAAGTGAAATGCTCGAGGAAGTATCGTCAACTCCATCAGCCAATTCTTGCAGTTTCGATCAGAAAAGTTGCGTATCATTTAATACAACGACGTTGGTTAGAATCCATGAGTTTCGGCTCCACCTTAGAAGCGCAACACAGAAGCGACGATAAAATGAGTACTGGAATTATCAAAAACTTTTAGAGACTTATTAAGTTTCGGCTCACTGAAGTAGCTCAAGTGAATTTCGGAAGATCAGATAGAAGAGAAAAAAAGATTGGCTTTGACCGGTATGATTCGAAATAAAAACGTTCTGATAAGTTTCATACCAACTAGTTTGCCTCAATTCAATTTGGAATGATTTCTGAGCCAGGTTGATTCGCCGCTTATGCTACACGCTAAAATTGAATTGAAACAAAGCGCGCATTGATTATCCCAAATTGGCCGAACTTAGCATTTTCAAACCCTCATAACTTTGTGAAAAATTTGTATAAATAAAAAAACGTATAAACAAAATATCTTCTTGGAATTGAGCTCAGGGAAACCTCATCCTTCAGCAAGTATAAAAAACATTCTGTCAAAAAAATGTTAGGTCAGAAATCGAAAATTGTTTGGAAAAAAAACAAGCCCAGCCGAGCGCAAATATTCCGCCATTTTTTCAAAATTCACGACCAAAATCAATCAAATGGATATAAATCCATGCAAAAAATTCTTTCAATCGACGAATATCTTAAGAAAATTTGAAGATACAGGCAATTTTCAGCAGGTGCGTCAAAATTTTTGCATTTTTTAAATATGTTTTTCTGACTTTTGAGAAAAGATGGAGCAATTGAGCTCGCTGCGGTTTTTTACTAGACTAAATTCGGCTTTGTAATTGGTCACCTTTTAATGGAGTTTTTAGAGCCATCTGGAAATTATTAATACTCTGAGCAGCTGAAACTAAAAAAAAACTCACTGCGATAATTTTTTTGTAAAGTTAAGGTGCTTTGAAAATTGCCAAAATGGGATAATTGATGCACGATATTATTTATTCCACTATCAATCTAAATCCTCTCATGAATCGTTCCAAACTGACTTGGAGCAAGCTATTTGGACTCGAACTACTTTGGTAGACGTTAAACTCATTTATAATTTTTTGAAGTTTCATGAAACTATAAAATTTCAAGAGTGAATTTTAACCAAAACTGCACTAAAAAGTTTCAAGGGCAGTCTAAATTTTCAGAAACTTGCCCTGCTACGAGCTGTCAATCGAGTATGATTGAGGGGAAGTAATCCAAGTCCTAAATATATAATTATCAAAGCTTTAGAGCCAACATATGATAGTGGAATTATTCCGATTTGTAAAATTGAAAATTCGTCGAGAAGTAGGTTCACAAACACTGCGACAGCAGGCAATACGCTATGATCAGGGGACACCTAAATTAAACTTCTTTCAGTAGAGATGTCAAACGAATTTGAAACCTTAAGTACGCGATGAGAGACAAATTTCGGCGCTCGGCAACTAACATTGTCTCGAAATTGCTGTAAAATAACAGGGAGTATTTCGACCTGAAAAGAGTTAGTAATCATTGAAAGCATGTCGACAATTTGAAAGTGAAATGCTCGAGGAAGTATCGTCAACTCCATCAGCCAATTCTTGTAGTTTCGATCAGAAAAGTTGCGTATCATTTAATACAACGACGTTGGTTAGAATCCATGAGTTTCGGCTCCGCCTTAGAAGCGCATCACAGAAGCGACGATAAAATGAGTACTGGAATTATCAAAAACTTTTAGAGACTTATTAAGTTTCGGCTCACTGAAGTAGCTCCCATGAATTGCGGAAGATCAGATGGAAGAGAAAAAAAGATTGACTTTGACCGGTATGATTCTAGGTGCTGAGTCCAACTATGACTGAAATTATTGAGAACTCCTATATCGATCGATTGTACTTTCAGTTTCAGAGGTGGATTTTATGGGGGAATTCTCAAAAGTAGATTGTTCAAATGGGCAAAATTTTTTGAAAAAGATTGGAGCTGACATTTATCTAGGTTGCACGGTAGCAATTTTGTTGTACACAAGTTGAAAAGTGGTGAGATCCCATTGGGGATATGGAAAAACCGTAAGTTGTCGTTTTCATAACAATTTGGAATAATTAGCTAATACAAATGGTTCGCTGATCGTTAGTCAAATCTAGAGCGCGAATCAGAAAATCAGGGGCTCAAGATACGAACTTCAACAAAACTCCCAACAAAATTAGGCATCAGTTGCTGTTCAACAAGCTCAATAGGAATAGCCGCTGTGAAGAAAAACAAAAATTGTTGATATTGTGCCAAACCGACCTTTTTTATAATAGGTTTTTCAAGGAATTTAGGAATAATAGGAATTTTTTTTGTAAGAGATAACGCAAATTCGAAAATCTCAGTCAAAGTAAGCGGTGTCACTTTGACTGAGATTTTCGAATTTGCGTTATCTATTATAAAAAAAAAATCCTATTATTCCTAAATTCCTTGAAAAACCTATTATAAAAAAGGTCGGTTTGGCACAATATCAACAATTTTTTGTTTTTCTTCACAGCGGCTATTGCTTTTGAGCTTGTTGAACAGCAACTGATGCCTAATTTTGTTGGGAGTTTTGTTGAAGTTCAACCCTATTGAGGCATTTGGTTTCGAGTGATTGGAGGAGTCGGTAGTTATAAGCCAAATTTTCTGCAGTGAGTAGGGTCGGGGCAAAAAACTTAATTGCTTCCCTCCCTTGAAGAGACCACCCTTTTTTGCCTTGGATAACAGAAATAGAAATAACCTGCTTTCATTGAGAGTAGCTCTGGATCAGTGTAATGATAACTCGTGTCCGATAAAGATTTGATTCGTAATTGTTTAAATTGTTTGGCCGATGATTTGGTGTTATAATTAATGGGGGGATACGAACAAGACTCCGGGTTTATGGCGATGATTGTTTCGAATGCCCTTTAAGTCGATAAAAAGTCAAAATGGCTAGGTCAAGTCACAATTAGTTTGAATAAAAACCACTGAAGCATAAATACTCTATTACTTTCTTCAAAAATCTGAACAATGATCAATCGGAATATAGGAATAATCTAATTGAGAAAAGAGAAAACAGGAGTCATCAAAGCTAGCCTTAAAAAACAGAAACTGAAAACACGCCATTTAAAAATTTTGTTTTGATAAACTTTTTTTAATAAACTTTTTTTGAATGGCTTATTTCAAATAGACTTCGCATGTAAAGCAAATTTTCAGACACCGTTTTAGGAGTCGCTCCTTTATTCAAAATTATATACGACCTTTTATCCACGAGGGAAAGGACTAACATACGAGCTGTACAGCTCATAACGACGAACCGGTTTTTTTTCAGGACTGAGTAATGTTGCCTCACGCTCAAGCAACAATCACGGATCATGGTGGGCCTCGAACATCCAACCTTTCGATTGAGAGTCGGAGACATAACCACATCACCACCAGTCTTCACATACAATCAGAAATTTGGTCTTTATTTACACTTCTTTGGTGTTGTAATTAATTTCTTCTGATTGATTTTTTTTGTAACTCGACATAAATGTATCTTACCATGAATGTTGTGAGTGTCTGGTTGTTATCTGCTATGAAGTAGAATGCCTGCTGCTGCTGACCGTCAGAGGTCAAAGACGATGAGAGGATGTTGAAGTTAGCAGTGACTGGAAGGGACGAGGTGTTCACAAACGACAGCTGCTGATATTGAAGATCCAAAATATCCGATGGACTCTAAACGCCACAAGCAATCCAGTGCGACCAAAAACTGCAACCAAAAGATGTCTGAAAAGGCCATAATTCCCTCCAATCCTTGGAATAAAAAAATATACGGATGGCTGGAATGACAAAAAACTATAACACTACGCTCGCTAGCTAGCTTGTGTAAATATAGAAAGAACGGAAAAATAAGCAAATAAAAACAGCATAAGATTACGAAATTGAATTTCAATTTTCTACCACTTTCTCGGGTTAGAAGCGATCGAATTTTTTAAATCAAACCTGGCCTGTGATTTCGTTGAGACCTAACACTGAAATGTCGATAGCAAGAGCTTTGAAAAAATAGTCCCATAAACCGGGATATTATGAGGTGAAAATGAGGTGAGGTGAAAAAACTGAGAATGTCCATAAATTTGCCAACTTTGGGGTCTATTTTAGTAAGTAAAATCTAAATACCTTTTGAATCTCGAAGTGTAACTTCATGGCGGAGAAATTGACAACTGGATTGATGAATGAGCACTTGATTTTGGACTTGAGGACTGTCTCTTTGCCAGCCAGTTTACCTATGATTGAGGTGGCAATCAGCTCCTCGCACACAACACGCTCTCTGCAAAAGTGAACTTTACATAGCTTAAGATTTGCTTCATCTCTAGAACGATCTAGGATTAACACTCATCGCCCCATTATATACGTTAGTGACATATTTCATCCTTCACCCATTTCGCCCCTAATATGTCACTCACAAAATCCCGTAACGAATGTGAGGAAAAAAGTGTGAGGGGAGAAAAATGCCACATTCACCACAGATTACTTCAAAAATATCGCGATAAAATCGTTTTTTAAACGAAAGTTTCAAAATCGAAGCTTTCAAAAGCTTAACTAAACCAATTTGAAGCTCATGACGTAAAATTTAAAAAAAAATTGAAAATTTCTTTCATTTTTCTTCAGATCTTTTAAACAGAAAATATTTAGAATCACTCAAGATTCGAGGAAACGCACGTCTGTGAGAATGCGATCACTTTGATAGTCTCGGATTTGTTGGGTTCTAATGCTAATCGGTTAGGCACAACCCTGAAGCACGAATTGTCATCCGAGTCTTTTGAAGATCCTCCCTAAAAGAAACAAAAGTCTCTTGTTACTCTTAATTAAAATATTAAGGTTTTAAATTAGGTTTTTAAGATTGAAATTTGAGGGATTCCAACTGTTTTAATGTTTCTATAGCTTGATTTGTCAAAATCACTGATTTAAGATGAAATGCGTTTGAAAATGTTCCTAAAATGTGAATTCATGCTATAACCATAAATGGACCTAACTAAACAGTCTTCTTTGAGAACCAAATTGGTTTTTCATTTAATATTCACATTTGAACCTGAAGTAACTTCAATTTTAATGATTGCCAAATGGAGATGAAAGTGATCAAAAATAGAACTCCATTTCAAAGTGCATAAAAGATTATGCTCTGATGAAGTGAATGTGTTCATGACGACGATGATTAAGCATAACTTTTAAACCTTTCTGAAGAAGTGAATATGTTGATGACGATGACGATGAAGCATAACTTTTAAACCTTTCTGAAGAACTGAATATGTCGCTGACGATGACGAAGCATAATTTTTAAACCTTTCTGTAGAAGTGAATATGTTGATGACGATGACGATGAAGCATAACTTTTAAGCCTTTCCGAAGAAGTGAATATGTCGATGACGATGACGACGATGATTAAGCATAACTTTTATACCTTGGTAGATGCCGTCTTCTTCCCAGATGACCCCTCCACCATAAAGTGCACCCGCTGCAGTCTCCTTCCCTGATTAGTCACCACCACATCCCTGCATGACTCATGCTGGCTGAACTGGGGTCCAAAGTCCAGACAAGGTTCCATAGGAGGATCAGTTACTATTGTGGGGCCAAAACCAGTGGCTGTCAGAACAACTGTTTGAGTTGCCGATTCCTCAAAGCCGACTAGTAAATTGTCCGAAAACCTACATGAACAAAGTCAAATCTGAACCCTTTTGACAAACAACAGTTTTAGCAGAATAGTTTAATTAGCAGGACAACTCTTTACAGCCGGTTATATTGTCGAAAAAATCTCAAAGTTCAAAAAATTGAGTTAAAAATTGTAAGAGAATCAATTTTAGCCATTCAAAAAACTAACTTTGGATGTATAACTCAAAACATAGACCGTGAACTTACTGGAAAATGTCGTTTGGTTTGGCATAAACAGCAACTGAAGTAGTTTCTCCAGGTTCAATCACACCACTGACAGGATCCGTTGAGAAGACACTGTCGGGTCGTCTCTGAAAAAAAACTTCGTCTAGTGTGTTTTACTTACTTCTTATTATAAAGTTAAAAATAAAAAACTCAATTGAGCCTCAAACATTGACCGTTTTTAAAAATGAGGCAAGGATGAAACTTTCAAGTTTCAAATTTTATCCAATTCAATCCGTACTTCGAAGATAAAATTTTGATAAGACTTTTATTAAGTTAAGTAGTAACTCACCATTCGACACTTGAACTTGGCCGAGATGAGTGAATCATTCTTGAGGGAGATGCTCTTCATGTGTCTCTCCAGTACCCTCACTTTTCCCCACTCCAGACTAGTGGGCTCGACCAGAGTCACTGCACCCTCGCCCTCACACTGCACTATGAACTGCTGCAAACGACACATCGGTGGTGGCATATAAATCAGACGAAAATACGTAATCTATACAATATTTAATTGGCATTTCACTTGACACGTTTAAAAAGTCCTTATGTTAATATGTTTAATAAAATGACAAAATTTTGCAGTGTTTCATATGTTTTTATTGAATTCAACAATTTAAATTCCCAAGTTCATCTATTATTTTAATTATAAATCTGTTGAAGCGTGAATGCTTTAACTCTTCATTTTTTCCCTTATGTCGCAATGCATACATTTAGCGTTTCGTTTCAGTGTTTGTTTGACACAATTAACATTCTCAATCCTATGGTGGCGTGGAGTACAATAAGGGGTTGCAAATCTGGCCTCCAGATATAACTGCTAAAAATTTTTCGAGATGTAGCGTTTTTGAAGATTTTTTTTTTTGAAAAAATTTAGATTTAAAAAAAAACGTACAAAACTTTGAAGTCTCAACCCTATAGCTGAGTGCTCTCACGGTACTTTATGGGGTTCCATTTCTGCCCTTCATATACGAGTGCTAAAAATATTTTAATTTTCGAGTTATGCCGTTTTTTTTTTATAGTTTAACAACTTTTTTTTTCCATAAGGATCTAAATTTGAAAAACTAACAGAACATGAAATTCTCAAATTTATGGTAAACACTTTCAAAAATACACTCAGGGGTTGTAAATAGGGCCTCAAATAATGACCGATCAAAATTTTTTTAAAATGAGATTTGGCGGATTTTATGTTATTTAAATTTTTTACAAAAAAAAACACAGATAAAAGACCATTTTTAACCATGTTTTGTGGTGCTGTCAAGGAACTCCTAAAGGTTACAAGTTTGGCTGCTCACTGAAATTCTCAATTTAAATGTCTGAGATTATAACATTTCAGTTATGTTTTTAAATTTTTAGTAAGTTAAAAAACTTTTATCAATTTATCAATAAAAATTTAATTATTGTAAAATCTTTTGAACTTTATTAAAAGCATAAAAGAAGCATAAGTATGCTGTCGGTTCTTAGGGTCTTTCTCAGTTTAAAGTTTTACAAATTTTGTAAAACTCGGTAGTTTTGGAGATATGGCAATTTGGGTGATAAAATAAACATTTCAGGAAGCTCTTTTCACGTTCAACATTCTATTTGAAGCACTATAGGTGCGAGTCACGCGTTAGCTGCTATATAATAGTTATGTAACAATTGTGTAGCAGTTTCGAAAGTCATACAAATTTCATACAAATGACGTAATTTTTCGGCTGGTTTTCATCATCTGCGCATTATCGGTTAGTTTATACTGCAGTTTGTTTGTTTGTTTGTTTATCCTTCCGAAATGCAGACCAGAATTTATCAAAAAGAGCATTGCCTACCAAGGAGCTGTTATTTGGAACTCACTGCCTGTTCCCTTAACAGATATTATTGATTTTACGCTGTTTAAACGAACCCTGAAAACTGTTTTATTCTGTGAGGCTTTGTGAGCCTTCTACCACTCTTGTGTTCAAGAAAGAGTGGTAAAGTCAATCATCATCATCATCATCAAAAAATCATTATATTCGTTGTCATGTGATGAAAAGGATAGTTCTCGTACACAAAATCAGATATCACAAATAAACGTTGAGTCTTATGTTGAAAAAGTTTCAGACGTGTTTCCAGCGGCTTTCAAAAACGTTTCAAAAGCTTTCTGGGTGCAGAAAAGGTATGAACCCAGGTGTCTCCTTCCAAAATTGAAAAAAAAACTCCACGGACAAATATAGAAATTTTTTTTTAGAAAAATGCCAAATAACTGTGGTTGTAAACTGTTCGATAAAGTGCAAAGAAAACATTAACACAAAGTGAAGGATACCAAGCACGTCAATAAGGCATATCTGGTTTTAATTACCATTTAGACTTTTGACAACACTCTCATGAGAATCATCCATACCATTGATAGCTCAAATAACGATCCATTTCTGCCTAAATTATGTTTAAACTACTTTCAAAAAAAGTTAGGGTCAAATTGATTAAGAGACAACAACAGCAAGCAAAAACACTCGGAAACTTGTTGAGATTAAACACTGAGTCTCAAACAATTCAGATATGGTTTTCAGCTGATGTGTCATTTGGAGACTTACGAGTGTGATGTTTGGGGATCCGAAGACGGAAAACATGACAGGCAGACTGTGTTGTCCCTTCTCACACATCTGCAACACCATCTCCAAGTCCACACTACTGTTGCCCTCGATCACGCCCTACAACACACGAAACCTTTTCACACCTACACGGATTGATGCGACGTAATCTCAATGGGCGAAAATTTAGTTTTACCAGCCAATCAGAATTTAGTTTCTAAAAAATGCAGAAGAGAAGTAAGAAATTCAAACAGAATTTCGAACAGTAATAATGTTCGTGATTGCTTGAACATGTTCTGTAACGAGTAGCCCACATTCTTGTTAAACTTGAACGAAATTATTCTAGGCTGTTTTTCTCGCAATTGAGAATCTTTTCAGAAGTTCATGAACACTTTTTCATCTATCTGTTAGCAATGTTCATACTATCATCGAAAAAAAACAGTAGATTTTTTGTTCGAACATCAAACTCTTATTGACTTAAATTTCACTGATTTTTTATGCCTCAATTTCACTGATTTTTCAGCACAGAAAGAAATATCAAGAAACATATCGGTTAAAATGCATTCTCTTGACATCAGTTGTGCCTGATTCAGTATATCCTATCTCAAACTAGTGTCATTCAATTTGTATACATCACTTCAAGGGTGAACATTTTGACGTCAAAAAACAGCGAAGTCAAACAAATCAGAAACAAAACTGTTAAAAATAAATCTGAAAAAACGTCAAGTTGATTTCTTATCGTGAAAAACTATTCAGATTAAAAGTTCAAGCTGATTAATGTGCTTATTTATTATGCAATTAGCAAAAATAGAAAAAAAGCCTGACTCGGAAGCCAAACAAAACATGACGCAAGACAAATCTTAGATATTTTAATCATTTTAAGCATTGATTTGCATTGACTAAAAAATTGCAATTTTTTGATTCAACCGATCAAAGAAGATAATACTTTCTTCACATTTATGTCGTTTTATCTGCTTTTACTTTTAACACACAAGATGAAATGATGACACATCGTTCATGAAATTAATAAAAGTATCCTACACGAAGAAAAAAGAGCATCTCTTGAAGAGAAAATCTAGAGTATTTAAAATCTGGTGACAAAAACCTACCCTACGCCATTATTCTTTCCAAACACTTCGTTTGACTGGAAGAAATAATAATTGATAAAAAGAAGAAAACTTTTATTGTAACTGCGCTCAATTCAAAATTGAAAAAAAACTAAGAAAAAAAGTCAGAGATAAGCCAATTGAATTCAATCTGGAAACAGCATAAATCACAGAATTCATCAATTTTAACGTATAAATGTTTTTCAACAAAATCGTTTCATTCACGGCTTGAACGGGTTGAAATTAGCATCTTTTTCGTGATACGCGGTAAATAATATGCAGACGGCAATAATCTGCTAGACAATGTCATTTTTCCATGTTTTTTTTATTGGTTTTAGTCATATAAACTTGTATTTCCGGGCAAAAAAAAATATGTTTTTTTAGTGACTCGAACTTAGGCCGAACCGTTCTGCTTATTTTTAGACTTTGTTCTAAACCACTCGGGCAAGGGTCTTAGTCATTAATGTAGGTTACTCGGTTTATGCTGCGTGGCAACACCTATTACATCCAAATTTCTGAATTATATTATATAAAGTATCTAGAAAACTAAAGCAAAAACAAATTCATTTAACAATCACTAGGGGGGGCATTTGAATTTTATATCTTATACGATACGAAAAATACTGAAAGCGATAGAAAAGCTGCAAAATGAGACCGTAGAAACGAATCTGATTTTCAAAAAAGATGTAAAAACATGCTTTACAAAAAATAATGAAACTATAAAAAAAACCTACAGAAAAAAACTAAGAAAAGAAACTGGAATTCTATCAGACGAGAAAATGCAAACAATTTTAAATCATTTTTCCAGTTCTTCTGAAAATTGGTAGAGAAAAATATTAGCTAGAATGTTAGGAAAATTATATTCATTAAAAAACTAGATTATATAGCACAAAGACAACAGTTCTAGATAGAGCAGTAGGAAAATTGAAAAAATCCAGGAACAGTTTTGATATTCAAAACTCATAAGTCAAAAAGATATCTGAGAACTTCATTTGAAACAATCAACCCAGACGGAGGAATCATTTGGGGAAAAATAAAAAATCAGATCTTTTTCGCAAAGTTTTATTTGATTCTCAAAAAATGGATAAAAATTACTCAAAAAGCGTAGAGAAAAGAAACAATCCGGAAAATACCAAGATTAAAAATTTTAAAAAAATTGAAATTTTTTGCAACTCAAATGGCAGCACCATTAGATGAACACATACATATTATTTTCAAATATAGTTTTGTATAATTACTCAACATGAAAAGTCCACGCTGTGGCAACCAGGCCAACCAAAAACAAGCACATAAGGCAAGTTGTGGACGAAATGAAAAAAGAGCAAAAACTTTGGATGCAAGTTTGAAAAATGCAAAAACAAGGCAAAATATTGGGTTAAAACAATTCATTCAAACAACGTAGACAAAACAAACAAGACTGCTCGTATAAGGGCGAAGCCCTAAATGTTCCGACTGCCTTTTAAGGTTTATGGAGCAGTAATAATATTTAAAAATAAAATAAAATAAAACGAAAAGTTTTTTTTCTAAAATTTGAAAATTTTTCTATGAAAATCATCCCCCCACACGCCATATAAAAAACAAAAGGATAAATTTCGCTTCTTGTAACAAATCAATTATGGCAAAAAAGCTTCTTTCAACCAATTTGGAACAATTTCTAAGAAGGATTAAATCTCCGGTTACGCGTTAATAGCGCGACATATATCGCGCGTTAATTGTCCCAATTTAGCCAAAATGGCAATCTTTAAACCCCCATAACTCTACAAAAAATAATCACAGGTGAAATATCTTTTCAAATTCTTTCAAGCAATAAGCTTCTTTTAACCAATTTGGAACGATTTCTAAGACGGATTAAATCTCCGGTTACGCGTTAATTGCGCGACATATATCGCACGTTATTTGTCCCAAATTGCCCAAAATGGCAATCTTTAAACCCCCGAAAAAGTCAAATATTAAGAAGTCTGGTTAAGAAAAGCTGGTTAAAAAGTAGAAATTTGTCTGAAGAAAAAAACCACCCGAGCACAAATATTCCATTGCCTTCGTTACGAAAAATAAAACTTAATTCGCAGCTCCATTAGATGAAAACATCCAAATGACTTTCAAATGTATTTTAAAAGCTTTTGCAAAAAATAATAAGAATAAAGAATGACTGAAAAATCCATGCTGTGTTAAACAAGCTGACAAAAAAGCACCCAACGCAAGTAAATTTGTAAAAATCTAAGGTCCTGCCAGATTTCAAGCACTTTTGATTGTTTTTTTTACAGCATGGAAGTAACCTCTGTGTTAAATATGCAAAAATAGACGATCAAATTGAATTGAGTTTAAATCAAGCAATCAAATGATTCGGTGATTTTGGTAAACAAATCTTTTACAGAAAAAACATCCATGTAATATTTTAATATTCTGGATTCTTTTTTGATTACATCCTCAAAAATCTGTGAAAAAGCTCTCATGCAGCGACGAAATTTTTATTCGAATTATTTAATGAAGGTAAACGAGCAAAGTACTAACCCACGACTTGGGCGCGTCGTACATGATTGTATGCTTGGATGCCCTGTCTTGAGGCACCAGTTCGTATCTGGCGGGAATGGCGGAAGGGTTGGAGAGAGTGACTGTCTGCTGATAGGGATACCTCAGGAAGCACCTTCCCATGTCCACAAAAGCACTGCAACAAACAGAAATCTCGTTAAGCCGAATTCAGAATAGCACAAAAATGAGCGAAAATGATAGAAATTAGCTACTTATTCTGCAGGCGCGCATTAGCAACTTTTTTGCTGGCAAGATTTTACCATTCTGTAACTCGAGATAAGCTTAGATACGCCCCTGCTCATTGGAAAAACGTTACGTAGCGCGCGCAAATTAGGTTGCAAAAACATTATTGGTTCCCTAATTCAATATTTTCGAATTTTCTATCCATCCGTGAAACTGTTTTGTACGTTCATCGAAAAAATCAAAGGGAAGCCACTCAACTTACGCCATCAAAACTTAATTAAATTTGGATCTTGCATCTAAAAATATATTATCGAAATAGAAAATAGATTATCGATATCTTTTCCTGTAGATAAAAGATTATCATAATAATTTTAAATCATCTTGTTCTTAAAAAAGATTATCACAGCAGCTTATCGGCAAATGAAAGCTTATCGGCAAATGAAAATTATGATGATTCCATGCAAATTATTCAGTGGTTGAGCAAAAGTAGGTTCGTCTGACTTCTGATAGTCATCGCAAAGGAAATTAAGATGCTACAAAACGTCTTAAACGGATATACGTCAATCGTTTCCGTATCTTCTCTGATAGACACAAATTTGCTAGACCCAAATATCACACTAGAATAACTTCAAATAAATTTCGAAACATGAAAATAGACTATTTCAGATATCAAACAATTTTTTACAGTCTTGCATGCGTTAGTTTTTAAAACCGTTTCACAACTAAGCGTCAACCAGTAATTTGATTTAATTTTCGCTTTGTTAGTACTTTTGTAACAATTATTTTAAAAGGCCAAAAACGAAACTTTTTTCTCTTCTGAAGATAGTTTTAAGCTTTTCAAATTATGGTAATCAACGTTCATTTAAGAAAAAAAAACTGTTTTCTATTTTTTCGATTGTTTGATCAGTTTTCCAACAAAATCTTAATAATTGGCCTCAGCGCAAAAGGAGCAATCACGGCTTCTCCCTGATATACTAGCAATCCTAATAAAAATAAGATCCAGTGAAAAAATTCATAAAATTAAAGTGTTCATCATTGTTCTGAATATTTGAAAAAATTGAACATTTTTACAAATCAAGGGAGTGAACAAAATTAAAAAATTTATTTAAAATTGAAAAAAGCACAGTGGTCATAATCAAAGAAGCTGTATAAAAAAGTTCCCTGTTAAGAGCTGAACATCTCGTACCTTGATCCTTTCGGTAAAGCGACGAATATAACTTTTACACAAAGAGGCGAAGCAGAGCTTCGCACCACTTGCGATACAACACAAACATACAAAACATAAGTCGAAAAAACTTTCAAATGTTGAAAAAAAACTAGGTGAACCAAAATTTCGTATGTCTGGATTAAAAAGAACACGAGGCCCAGCTAAAGCTGGTGGTATGAGTTTGATATTGAAAAAATTAGCTATACTGATGCGGCACGAAAAAAGTGATTTCAAAAATTTGATTTTACCCAAAACTTTAGTCGTTTTTCTTCTAAAATAAGTGAGAAGAGAATTTTTTTAGACAATCAATTTTCCAAACATTTCTCTTGCAAAAATTAAGGAGCTGCCGCTTCTTCAGGAGCCATTATCACGACCAATTCTTTCAGTTAAACTTTTCATCTCAGATTTGATTGTACCGATTTTAAGAAAACTCAAAAACTTTGTAAAACACTGTCAAAAGTTCTAGAAAGAATCAAAAAAGATTTATGCTGAAGAGATTCACGCAACCTGTAATTTTGATTGAACCCAAAATCTCTAATTTGGGAAGGTAGTTTCCGAGAAAAGTCAAAAACTTGACAAAAAAGTTGGGCGTGGCCGCTCATGCAGTGAGCTTTTCGAAACCGTTCTATTCATTGAAATCAAAAACTCATATTTGAGAGGGGTAATTTTCAAAAAATAATAAAATAAAAATATGGGTCAATAATTCCCCCACAGACTTTTTCGAAGGCTGTAGACAGAAGGGTCAACTAAAAAAAAAGATTCTACGGGAGTATACAGGCACGCGAGGTAGTAGGCTGACGTTCAATTCATACCCCTTTTTTGAAAATTAGTAGAAGTTTCTGACAAAAACTAAAATTTTTCCAATGAATTTGGAAATAGTTTTCCATAATGAAAAAAAGTTCAACAAATCGATTGGTAAATGTACAACCAACATAAAAAATACGGAGAGGAGTGTTCAAGTTGTGTTTCCCTTGGAACAACCCAAAATTAGGTCATTAAGCCGATAAAAAATAGGCCGAAATAATTTGAGCCGAAGAAATTTTTTTCAAGTTAGCGAAACAAAAAAAACAAAGAAGGAAATACGAAGTCAAAAGTAAGCAAACAATTTGGACCGAGGAAATTGTTTTAAGAGGAAATAATTTTTTGAGAGGAAATAATTTGGGCCGAGCAAATTGTTTTAAGAGATAATAATTTTTTGAGAGAAAATAATTTGGGCCGACCAAATTTTTTTCAAAAATAATTTGGGCCGAGAAAATTTTTTATGCAAAACAAAAAACAAAGAAGGAAAAACGAAGTCAAAGAAAGCAAAATTACCAGCTGTAGGAACAATTCAAACACTAAAAGCAACATTAAAGAAAAGACCAATGAGCGCAGCAAAAAAAATCCAAGATGTGACAAATAACAGACAACAGATAAGCAGACAAATTTTATTTGAAACAAAATATTTCCCGTTCGAAAAAAAAACAGTTCCTGGTCAGATTCTAACACAGGACCTTTGCCGTGCCAGGAATATTCGTTACCTCCAGGCTAAGCTAGCCGGGAATGCACAGAAGTTTGAATTCATTATGAGCCAAGATACAAGTGATTCTGTTAAACAAGTTGATAACCCGAAAAAGCCCATAATCCAGTTTGAAAATACTTGCTATTCGCAAGCGTAAAAAAGAATATTTGCTGTGTTCCCGGAGTTAAAAATGAGTGTGGTCAAGCTAAAAATATTGTTGACAAAATCTTCTACATGTTTCTTCGCGAGAAATTCCAAGATCAGTTCCATGGCAAAGTGTTTTATATCACTCTGACTCATCTGAAGATTATTTGCTGTATCTAATTTTGCGTGAAAAAAGACCAGAATTTTGAAGAACTCGTTCCCGCAATTTGTTGTCGAAATAACAAACTTACGTTTCAAACTTCAAATCGGGTACAACGACCCTTGCCGAAAGTGGAAGCGCCATCTGACAACCCTCGATATCCTTCAAATACACCAGAACCTCCCGCTCCATTTTCCCCAAGGTATTCGGCAACAGTCCGAACGCAATCTTCGTGGACGACTGAGCGGGAACCAGGCCCGAGCTTGGTGCAATACGGAACTCCTGGGGACGTCTAGTGTCGGGCCGCGAATGGAGAAGGAAGTCGGCGTTCTCCTCGGTTCCAGAGACACCAGGGTAGTCACCGTCTTCGGACATCTCAAGTTGGAAATTGAGGGGGACTAAAGACGTGTTGACCAGATCAACTTCTACTGTAGTCAGGAAACCTACAAATAAGATAAAATGTTCAATAATTTTTGATCAGGCTGATTTAGTTTATAAAACAACCAAAAGCATCATTACTCGCGATACAACCAAAACTCTAATAATCGTCCAAGGTTTTTTTATGCAACTTACGCAACAAAATAATTTATAAATCAAATATTAGTTTCAAATTCAAATCAATTGAGACAAAAATGAAAGCTACCATTGAGTGATACAATTACATGTGGGTAGGAAACTTCTGGATTGTAATATGGCCTTACCAAATGGTACATGACCCAACTTCAATCTGTTCACACTGAAGTTGAAAGTCGGTCCAATCACTTGTCCCCTGATTGCAATCTTGGGTGCAGTGTCTCGCATCCCGTCCACTTTGAAGTCAAACACTTCGTCTATGGGTCCGATCAGATTCGCGTCCAGGGATACTTTGATGGCCTGCAATCAGATAAAGTCAGCATAAATCTCGTCTATTAATGTAATACTGGCATTGGATGAAATTGCAACTACTACCTTGTAATATTACATTGTATAGTAAGCAGTCATCAGCGGATAATTCTTGGTTTTTTGTTTTGATGCCACAAATAGTTGATGTTTCTGAATGATTTTAAAATACATTTAAAATCTCATTATTAAACTATTATAATTTTTATCATCAGCAACTGAAATATTGATTGACAGTTTGATAAAAATTAGGTAATTTTACTGATCCCCACCTGGTAGCCCCCCGGGGGGACGAATGCCTCCAATTGGTCGAAAGAGAAGCAGGAACTAAGGGGGGTGTTGGTGTGTCTAGGCACTATGGTGTAGATGGCATCTATGTCTCCTTTGTTCCACAAAATCACCTGAGAAAAAAAAACTTTTATTTCAATTGAAAATCTAAAAGGACGCATTGCATTGTTAACCCTAACCATGAAAAACTTGCTTAATTATTTGTTCCATTAGTTCGTTCGGAGATATCAATGCATAAAAATTGCAACTGAATTTCGCAATCAGTTCATGCAAAGAAACGAAATATTTAGTGAAAACTTCGCATAGTTTCAATAGAATTCCAAATTTAAACAATGCTTAACAGAAAGATTTAAAAACTCAATAAATTATTGGTGAAATGTTTCAATTATAACATATAAAATAAGTAGGTTGAATAAATCGTGCTCACCTCGTAGAAGTGTTTTGATCCCAAGAATATATTGCCCACATTGAGTGTCTCAAAGGACAGGTCAATCTGGGGTCCAACCCCTGTCCCGTGCAGTCTCAGAGGCAGTCGCTTCTCCCTCCCAGTCACCTCCAGGTACATCTGCACATCGTAGTTCTCCACCTCCCTCGGTTTGAACATCACCTCACAGTCTAAAGTGGTGTTGGGCCACACTTCTCCCTCCTGAAAATTGAAATTTTATTCAGACCAATTTTTGTCTTTCTTCCAGTTTTCCAACCCCCCACCCCTTGTCTATTAACAACATAAAGTTGTTTGAAAAATGTTGCCTCAAAGACGTAGCCCCCCCCCAAAAGTTCTTGTGAGAATCATTCTAACGAAGGTTGCAATTTTTTTCCCAAAAAACGACAATGAAAACTTTTTTAAAAAATTGTCAAAAATATTTTGAGGCTTTTTTCTGTAATATGGCCCAAAATTACCAAGTTAATAATTGAGCTTCTCTTTTTTTAAGGACAATCTAGATTTCATTTCGCAAAAATTAATTTCAACCAATGATCTATTTTTCCAAAGCAGTTTGGGCCGTATAACAGAAAACACCCTACTTTGAATGTGTTTCTAAAACGTAAATATGATTTAAAATTAATCATTTTTTTCTAAATTCCATGATCCCAAAACTCTCAAATTGGGAATATAATATATGCATTTCGAACAAAATTTTCAAAAAATGATTTTTTTATCAATTAGTTTCTTTAGTTAAAAATGTTTAGCGGTTTAAAATATTTTAGAGTCAGTTAAAAAATAGATTTGATCAATCATGCTATATCGCTTCAAACTTGCTTTATGTGCGGCTTAGAGATCTCAAAGTTATCTTTGCAAGATGCTCTTGGTATGTTCTCTGCACTCTTTGTCTAATATTAACCCAATTTGAGAAAAAAAACGCGTTTAAAGTTTTCAATGTTGTTCGTTGTGTCCGGTTAATTTGAATCAGGACTGTATTTGACTAAGGCTGAACTGCCACAAAGCAGGAGAACATTTTATAAAAGCTTCAAATTACGTCCATTTTAAGCATCGTTGGTGTAGTGGTAGCATAGCAGCCTTCCAAGCTGTTGACATGGGTTCGATTCCCGTACGATGCATGTCATTTTTTATGGTGATTTTTATCAAAATAGAAATTTCATTGATGACGTCTGGTTTACATTTTCGGCTGGTTTACATCTGAAAGCGTCAATTGATGCTTCTCAGATTTACTTTCGTTTTAAATATAGCAAACAGATTTAGAGTATGACACAGAATATTCAACCCGGGGGGGGGGGGGGGGGGGGCTGTTGCGCACGGCACTCTTGTTGACTACAACACATTGGCACTCACGAGAGGGAAGAGAGAGAAGACGTCGTCTGAGAAGAGCAGGTTCTCGTTGTGCAGCACGTTCTTCTTGTTCACGAACGTCCTGTTCATCAGTGCCCGCTTGTGGCCCATGTCAGCAGATGCAGGGCTGTTATTGTTGTTGTTCGCACTCTCATTGCTGCATCCTTCCTCATTTTCTGGGCTGCTAGAAAGGTTAAAACAAGGACTTCATCTAAGTTAACCTTTTCCAACTGCCATTAAAAAAAAAGACTTTTTTGAAGGCAGCTTGTGGGTCAGGACGAATTTTGCGCCCGAAGAACAAAAATTGAGAATAGAAAATCTTGCAAGATTTGCATTCCGATTTAGCCGAGTAGACACAATATTTCCGTTTCGGAATATGGTTCAGGTATTCTGGTTAGGTCTCTGCAAAAAGCTACAAAAATAAAGGCAGCCGTCATTTTGTGAGAAATTGGAAAAGGCAATCAATTTAGCGAACTTCACTGTTTTCAAAATACCTTAAGTCAAATAAAACATTCTTGATAGAGTATCTATATTTTAGGACTCGACAATAATACTTGTATCCCGAAAGGTTTCTGAAGAATCACATTTATCTACTTAATAAGTTTGATCCGTCATTTTTAGCGATTCTACTCAAAAAAACTCATAAACAAATAAGGTCCTATCAAAGCATCTCAAACTAAGAGTATTTCAAATTTTATATTTCAAATTGCATCTCAAATTTATCCACGGCGGCTTTTCAGAAAAAAAATTCTGAAGTTTAGGCAGGAAAAAGTAACTATTATCTAAGCGAAATTGCTTTTCTGCGCTCTCTCCAAAACAATAGAGACCTTATTTTGCTATTTCAAAAACAGGCCAACTCAACGTTTTGGGGAAGGTTTTGACCAAAAACTTGGATTTTTTGACGGGCGCTCTCCTGGTTCTTACTGGAGACGGAAGCACGTTTAGAGAAATTTTGAAGTTGTTCGAAAAATAGAACCAAGCTTTGGACCCTATGGGTGGCCTGGGGTTCAAATTCTTGAGTTGAACAGCGACTTCCCCTGTCAAATAGTTTCACCCCTGATTTGGAGAATAAATCAGATATCACGCTGAGAAAACTTTACTATCAGACAGAAAAAAAAACAAATCGAGCTGCAGAAACCATTTATTTGAGAACTTTGGCCTTTGAAATACTTTACTGCCTGTTTTCATTCTTTTAAAATAACAATGACCCTCTGACTTTTAAAAACAAGGTCAAAACTATAGACGGTCGGATATTGCTTACATTTAGCTATTGATCGTTTTTAATCAAAGCGTTTTATAATGGCTTATGGCTAGGACATTTTTGAAAAATACAAAATCAAAACAGTTAATGATTTGTTTTGTTTTTCATCAAATATCCGTAAAAAACAACGGCAAAACTGCGCAGAAAATCTGTTCTAACTTTGATTTTTCTAATCTTAGAAATAGAATCAAAAGAGCAAGTTCAGTAGGACTGAGAAATTCAGTTTCGTGTGAATCCAATACATAAAAGATATCTCTCTGTGTTGTCAAATGACAACTATATGAAACAAGACTGCTCGTATATCAGGGCAAAGCCCTGAATGTTCCGACTGTCCCTTAATTCGTATCAAATAGTTTTTGGGAAAAGAAACTGTTTTAAAACCTATAAATTTTGAACAATATCAAAGTGCGAAATAATGAGTCGTACAAAATTAAAACGACCGATCTGATTAGCTAGCCTCAATTCAACTTGGAATAATTTTGTTGCGCGGGATAGTTCGCCACGCATAAATAATCCGCCTTACGCCCTCAACAGTATGAATAAATTCTTCAAAGTGCGCATAATTTAGACCAGAACATGGCCAATTTGGCAATTTTCAAACCCCCAGAACTTAACAAAAAATAATCGGAGGTAAAATATCGTTTAAGATTTGAACTCAAGCAGTCGATACCTTCAATGGGGTATAAAAAAAATTTTGTCGAAAATCGGCGAAAATTGACTGAATAAAAAACCACACCGAGCATAAATATTCCGTTTTCTTCGAAAGTCGGAACAATAATCGAGAAAAAAAGATAAAAAAACTGCTGGTATCAGTATTGCTTGTATGTTCTGACTCCCGTTTAAGTGCAAAGTGATATAGTTCGCAAAAACGCTAAATAGACTAAATACCATGCCACAATCTAATTTGGAACGACTTCTAGGACGGATTGAATCTCTGCTTACGCGTCAACAGCACAAATTATATCGAGCGTTAACTATCCCATATTGACAGTGTTCAAAGCCGCATAACTATACAAAAAACATCACAGGTAAGATAACTTTTTAAAACTGAGCTTAACAAAGCAATAACTTTTGGATGATACAAAAATTCAGCAAAAACTCCTAGTTTGAATGTCGAAATTTTCAATGTATCCCACACGCTCATTCAAACTACAAAAAGGATGTATTCAACGTTTCATGTACTAATAATAAGACCAATAAGACCAAATGATTTGCCTCACTTCAAAATAGAACGCATTAATCTGAAGCTTACGCCTGTTAGGAGCACGCATTATATTTTGACCATTTTAATTATCCCAAATTGGCTAAACTCGTTTTTTTTAAACCCCCAAAACTTAACGAAAAATGACGAGATGGCCGTTATGAATTCAACAAATAAAAAATCCAACCCAAGCATAATATTCTGCTTTTTCTTCGAAAACCTGAAGAAAAAGAATTTGATATAAGTACTAAAGAACTAAATGATTGTCTTTAGGTGATAACACAAAACTGATAGCTTTGGTTTCTAAGTTTTTTGCGGACAGAGCAAAAAATGATCACAACAAGGAATTGATTGGAAAGTCAGAATAAACTTTTCTCGCGCGATATTCTTGTGGTGCATGTAAATATGCATAATCGTGATTGTTTATGTATATACAATCACAAAACACTTCAAATTTCAGTAATTACACAGAACCAAAGCGAATCAAAGGTAGTGTATTGCACCACATTCGATATATCACAAAAAAGCATGACGCTAGACGACAAAAAAAGACGAAAGTCTTTTGTCGAAAAAATACTCAGAAAAAATCAAAAAAAAAGGTCTGCAAAAACTTTCAAAAAAACCAGGAACTGTCAGCAGTAAATTAGAAAAAAAACAGAAATTATGAATCTGTAATTAGGCCAAGAAATTTTAGCAGAGGCACGTTAAGCCGGAAATATTGAGGTACAAAAAAATTCGAAACTCGAGTTTTTCAAGTTTCGCATACCTCGAGCACACACAAACGAATAAAGCAATATGGAACAACTAAGCCAAAAAAGGTTATCCATTAACTTTTAAGCCGAATAACGATTTTAAGCAAAAAAAAGACAAAAAAAACAAAATAACACCAATATGAACAAAAATTTCGTCACAGAGGCAAAGCTGTGCTTCGCAAACACTTGCGAGCCCACGGCAAAAAAGCAGCTCTACTAAGTGCAATAGAGAAGTTAGAAAAGGAGCTTTGAATTAGTAAAACATCGGCTACCTCTGGGATTCGAACCTGTGACATAGTGATTAAGAGTCTCACACACTAACCATGGAAGCTTAATAGGCACCAAACGGTAGCCGCAAATAAAGCAGAGAAAATATGCTACAGTGAAATGTCCATACAAATGAACATTTTTAATGAACACTTTTATTTGCGAATTAGGTTAGAAAAAAAAGAAGTTTTGTAATAATACACTAAGCTGATCGCAAGTGTAAATAGAACGAGAACTTGAGAAACAGAAATACTTCAGACATCTCAAATTAGACTATGTTCCGATTTGGAAGCGCTTAGTAACCGCAAGCATAAAAGTATTAAATCTAGAAGCGAATATGTTTGAATGCAGATATCATCTAAAGATTTCAAACCTTTCACCAGCCAAAAGTCCCCTTTTATTACTATAACCCGACATCGACGAACGCATAGAATATGAACGCGTAGAATGTGAGAGAATAAGTCAAGATCGACACCTTCTTTTCAAAAATTATAACTCAGCAAAATTGGAAAAACATTTAAAATTTTTTTTAATAAATGTTCCGCATTTTTGTACAATAATTTAAACTTTTTTTAGAAAAATTTCATTGCCAAAGGAAGTGCTAAAGGAAACATCCAAAAAAATTTTTTTCATACTAAAATTAATTTTTGTGAGCCTAAAAGTCTAGAAAAGGCCAATTTCCTTATAACGAACATTTCTCGATCGCGTTAAATGCTTAAAATTTGACGAAAAATCAAAAAATGAAAACTAAGCAAAAAATGGAAAAACATTTTAAAATTATTTTAAAAATGTTTCGCATTTTTGAACAAAAAATTAAACTTTCTTTTAGCATTTTTTTTCATGTTTAAATCAAATTTTATGAGCCTAAGAGTCTAGAAAAGGCTAATTTCCTCACAACAAACATTAATCGATCGCGTTAATCAATCAAAATTTGATGAAAAATTAAAAATTTCAACTCTTTTTTTTTTCAACACTGGGAATTTTTTGGAAATTTTAAAGGTAGTTCGAATCACGACTGAAAATATTTTATTATGATAAATCACTCAACTAGGACAAAATATTCGGACCATATTCCTAGAAAAAAGTGTTAATTTTTTGGTTAATACTTTTCTGCAAATTAGTGTCGCTTTTGGTGGGTGGTGGGATTCGAGAACTAAACTTTTATTGCCATTAAGCGCTAAATGAAACATCCAAAAAAAAATTTCATTATAAAATCAAATTTGGTGAGCCTAAAAGTCCAAAAAAGCTAATTTTCTTAATAAGGAGAAATCACTCGATCGCGTTACTCGCTCCAAAATTGACGAAAAATCAAAAATTTCAATTTCGTTTTTCTCGACACTGAGAAGCTTTTTGGAAATTTTTAAAGGCCGCTCCAATCACGACTTAAAAAGTTTTAAAATGATAGATCACTCATCACAGTCTTATAATTGTTTGTGGTACCAAACGGCGGATCTAAGATTTTCTCGAAAAAGGGGGTTTCGAAAAAAGTCAAAAGTTTTGACTTAGACTTTTTTTAGGTCGACCAAATTGATTTTCGGAGCTCTCTTAAATCAAAATAAAGACACCATTTTGACAAAATGTTCTGCGTCGCAGGCACTTTTTTGAAAAAAACAGGCCAGAAAAAAAAATTGCGTTTTTTTCCAGCGCGCGCTCTCCCCGCAGAATTAGTATATTTTGGCACCATAGAGTCCGTCAGCCAAAAATGGATACCTCAAAATAGTACAAAGGGTGCCCTTTTGGATCGGCAGGGGGTCGACTCTCTGAGAAGATAGGAGTCAACCCTCTCCCCCCTAAATCTACTGGTGGTGGTAGCTGACTTTGCGTGGAAAACAAAAAATAAATATAAAAACTAAAACACACTCGAATACTAAGTTCCTCCCATTTTTTTTCAAATGGTCGGAACAAAAAATTGAACCTTCTTTAAGCCTTCATAGCTGCATATGATTTATAAAGAAACTCCTGGTAAAAAAAACACCTGATGCTTGTACTTCCAATTTTTCAAAATTCAAGAACAAGCAATTTTGAGCAGTAGAAAGTTCGCTGTTCCGACTATTGAAAATGGGGAGGAACTTTGTTTTCGGGTGTGTTTTATTTTCTTTTCTTTTTGTTTTCCACGCAAGATCAGGTGCCACAAGCAATCTTCAGATGGGGTTGACTAACATACTAAAGCCCTTTCAGTCGTGATTCGAATCACATTAAATTAATTCAAAATAATTTTCCCAGTGTCGAGAAAAACTTGTTTGAAAATTTTGACTTTACGTCTCACCTTGAGCGAGTAAAGCGAGCGAGCAGGCTTATTGTTGCTTAATTCAGGCCGTTTACAAGAGCTTATTTATGCTTAATTTTACTTTCACTCGAGTAAAATTAGTTTTTTGAGTTTTTCAACGCCATTTTTGAAATCAAAATTTCAAAACATTTGTTAAAAAATTATTGAAAAAATTTGTGAATTTTAAAAAATTTTTATGATTTTTTTTCTAATCATTTCTCTTCAAAAACTGTTGTCCGATTTTCCTATTTCACTATGACTGTCGAACTTGACTTATTTCTAGTTTTTTGTTCAGATCCTTTATCACACCACCTAGAAATAACGACACTGATTTAAAAAAAATTTTTTGTGTGTTTTTAAAGACTATGGTCGGAACATTCTGCGCTACTTGCTCAGTAACCGTCTATCCTTGTTTCAATGATAGATCGTTTTGAATTGTAATATTGAAGTTTTCGGTTGTGTATCATTAACCTGCTTTTCTGCTTCTCGTAATCTCCTGTTGAAGTCTGTGTCACCGATGAGTCAACGTGATTGTCAGCAGCAGTTGTCTCCAGCTGTTCCAGAGTAGGAGCAGAGGGCAGAATTGAGCCAGTGTTATTATGGGTGCCGATACCATTCTGCTCATAGATGGCCAATTCCTGCTCACAACTGGAGCGACAAAAACAGATTCATGTTGAATATTTTTCAGAAAGAGTTCTTGGAAACATTAAAGAGATTTCTGATAAAATTAATCTGCAATATTTTACCTATACACAAAAAATTTCGACCGGCGCAGAAAGTGTTTCAGCGTAGTGAAATAAGCACGCTGAAAACATTCACTAGGAAACCCAAAATTTAAAGAAAATCATCTTTTAAAAAAATCATAAGAAATTGCAACGTAGTGACTCTTGAGCGATTTCTGAGAGAAGGCGTAAATTCCTATATACGTTTCTAAACGTGCATCATGAATCCCGGTCGGCCTCGATCCTCTTGATCGAAAGAGGCTTAAGCAGGCTCGGATCTAGGATTTTCTCTAGGGGGGGGGCGGATTTTCAAAAAAAAATTTGAAAATTTTGTCGATCTTTTTTTTAGGTCGACCAAATTGATTTTTTGAGCTCTCCCAAATCACTATAAAGACCCCATTTTGACCAAATTTTCTGCACCGCAGGCGCGCGCTCCCCCGGTTTTTTTTCGGCGCGCGCTCCCCCCTCAAAATTAATATATATTGGCGCCAAAGGCGCCTTTAGAGCAATTTCAGGGTCAGTCAGCCAAAAATGGATATCTCAAAGTAGTACAAAGGGGGACCCTTTGGGTCGGCAGGGGGACGACGAATCCCTGAGAGAAGGCGTCCGCCCTCCGACCCCCCCCCCCCACCCCTAAATCCGCTACTTGGCTTAAGCAACTATAACCCCTTCTACACACTATCAGTGTTAATTACCCTTTGATGAACTCTTCATCTTCTTTGCGAGACGGCAGGAGTTTCCACTGGAACTTAGCGATGACGTCACTCCTGTTCGTGATTCCGACTGTCCTTCTGGTCGAAAGAGAGATGAAAGTGTTCTCCATCCTCACTGTGCTCTTATCTAGTCTGATGTTCACATCTGTCGCTACACCACTTACACGCACACACAAGTCTTCGCCTAAAAAAACATATCGTAATCTCACGGGGGATTTACGACAAATTAGCAGGATAACCTAGGGTATCAGAGGGTGTCAAAAAAATCAAAAAAAAACTTTTTAGCTGAAAAAAGTGACCCTCAAAACCAAAAGTTACCTCATATGAAAACAATCCTAAGGGTTTCAAATTATCATTTTTTGTTCAAACTTTTTCGGAATTCTACGAAACAAAACCGTCTTGAATGCAATTTTTTCGGACGAGCCAATGCTTTTTGGCTATCAGAATACCCTTTTTGGACCCAACCAGGGTAAAAATTCAATATATGATTCTTCGTTTTTTTGTGCTATACTATCTTCTAATTTTGGGATTAAGTATGTTGGTTGGGTTCTTTCAATCGAGATGGATTCCTGGAAAGAGGCTTTTAACATTCTTGGCTTTAAAATAAATATTTGCTGTCAGCATTTGGATTTTTTCCTTTCTTTTTATTTTTTGGCGCGACCATCTTCTAAGCTTGCTTTATTTAGGGACCCAGTTATTGTATTAGTACCATCAGTTTCTGATACACACCTGTGTCGTAATGTATTTCCAACAGCTCATTGTGACACCCATTTGTAATTGGCTGAAAATTGACAACTAGCTGCATATTCCCGCCAACAGGAACCGAACCGTGTTTAGGCTCGATGTCAAATGCACCCCTTGTTTTGCACGTGAATCTGCACTCCCTGTCGCCTATGTTCCGCACGAAGAGTGTTTTGCATGCCAAGTTTTTCACTGGGTTCGGTGCAAACTTGACTTCGTCTGGGAAGTCTAGGATTGCACGGCCGTTTATTGCACGGATAGGGATGGCAAACTTCTCACGGTCAGTGACAACAAACAGTTCGTGTAGATAGTCCTGAAATGAAAATGTTTCTCCAACTTTTTTACGACAAAATGAAATTGCTTATCCTGAAATAAAACTGTTTCTCCAACTTTTTGGCTTGAAAAATAATTAACTATTTTTTCATATTTAGCACAAGCGACCATTAAATTATTTATTATAGCAAGACACTACGGAGGTACCGTTTAGGTGATGAAGGGGCTGAATTCATGAAGGGATGTTCGTTCCTTCTGCCGAAACCCGTTTTTCTGCTCAAACGCTGAAATTATTTATAGTTTGTATGTATGTATGTATGTATGTATGTATGTATGTTTGTATGTATGTATGTATGTATGTATGTATGTATGTATGTATGTATGTATGTATGTATGTATGTATGTATGTATGTATGTATGTATGCATGTATGTATTTATGTGGATATTTTGACAAGGTTTCAAAAGGGTAATGTTGAAGCTTCAGACATTTTAAAAATTGATAGTCCATTAATCTATTCTACCCACCTTTGGTTCGTCCGGCAGGAACTGTATCTTGAATGTGCATGTCATCCCAGGCGCCACTTTATCTCCCGGGTTCTTGGGAGGAATGATTTTGAAGTAGGCTGAACTTTCATGAGTCACTTTCACCAGTCGTGCAGTCTGGTCATTATTCCTCAACTAGAAGTCCAAAAAAGGTTAAAGGTCAAAGTGTTCCTATACGCTTACAAACAGCTGAAGAGATAATTCGGGGAATGAATTATGTATTCGATTACGTGCGAAATGAATTTATTATCTTGACATTTTAATTTTTTTTTTTGAAAAAAAATTAAATTACAAATCTGAATGATAGGATGGTGAAGGTTCTTGTTAAAATGCTGAAGGTTCTTGTTCAAACGAATACTGACCTGTAAGCTTTGCTCGTACACTTTGCATGGTTCGAACTTCTGATAGATGATTTCACTGGGAAACGGCTGGAACAGAGGCTCGTCAATGGGAACTCCACAATTCTAAAATATGAGCAAATCAGTTTCTATAGTATAGTTTTTTCTAACACTTAAATTACACAAGAACAAAACGAAGCTTCGTTATACGTGCAAAGCAAAACAAAATGCTGGTGAATCAGGCATAAAATTTGACTCTGTGAAAAGACCGCGGCCTATTTCATATTTTTTCAATCTTTCAAGATTTCCAATAGGAAACACAATGCATATATTCTCTAAAACACAAAAATTGGTAAAACTTAATTGGAAAAATTCAACTTTGCCCAAGGAACTATTTGTAAAAAAAATCAGATTTTTCAGATAAAATCATAAGAAAATCGTTCTGCACTTCGCAGACTTAGATGAGAACAGAGGCAAAGCGGAGCTAGTAAAGAGAAAAAAACACTTCTTTGTCACGGATTACCTTCAAAAACAACCAAAAAAAGCCTTTCAATGCAGTTTACCTTCCATTTAACAAACAAATGAACTGATCTCAAAAATTAATCAAAAATCAAAATGCGAAAAACCAAATTTGAGCGTGCACAACTTTTACACAGAGGCGAAGCACCATGGGTGATACCACATAAGAAAAACACTGCAAGCCCGCAGCCGTAAAATGAAAGGAAAGACATTTTAAAAGAGAAAACATTGGCAACAGAAGATAAGAAAAAGCAAAAGAACAAGAAAACGGAAAAAATTTAATTGAAAATTATGAAATTTTTGAACAATTTTCAAATTTCGAAAAAAACTAGACCATGGTAACGAATTTTGAACTTCAAAACCTGCCCATTATTTGGTATTTGTTTAAAAATCAAACAATTTAGAGAAAACAGGATGGAACCGTTATTGGGGCGAACCCCGTTGAGACGAAAACAAAACTGTTATCATAAAAAGTTTTGATAAAATTTTTTACGGAACACCCCCCCTGAATCGCACAAAATCATTTAGATAAAAAGTTGCGCCTTCTACACGATATGATATGAAGTAAACCAAACAATTTCTGGAAAAAAAAAGATGATTAAAGCTATTCAAAATCAGAATTTTACAAACTTAATTGATAGTATAATTAATATAAGATTTAAATTAAAATAAAAACAATCTTTCTCTGTAAATACGCTGTTCCAAAGTGTCTCAACTTGAAAAACTGCATTTAAATTAAGGGAAAATGATCCGAGGGAAATTAGAACGAAAGATACGAATCCGAAAAAAATATATATATTTTTTTTTCAATATGCTTATTTGAAAAAAATATTAAGTACCTACGATGAACAACAAGAGATATTTTTATTTGAAAGTTCAAGAAATTGAGCATGTTAGTGCGGCAGTAACTGCAGCAAACGAATGTAACTGCTTTAATTGAAAGTAACTGCTGCAGCAGCAGCAGTATTTTTTACCGAAAAGTTACGAAAAAAAGTCTAGCTCCCGATTACTCAAACAATTGCTCTCGCAATTGAAAAAAAAACATGAAAGAAGGATCTTAAAACAAAAAAGCATAATATACGAAAACAGGGATAGCCGGTTGCGGTGCAAAACAAATCAAAAAAAGAGAAATTTTTCAGCAATTTTTGTTGTCTAAATATTTTTTCCTAGAAAATGCAATTGAACTAGGTGAAAAAACAAGAAAGAACGGTAACTAAATTTGAAAAAAAAAAACGTTGAATGTAGAGTTTAAATTCTAGTTGAATAAAACTTAAGCGGTCAGGTCAGTTTCTCATCAAATTTAGTCAATTTTAATCTGAAAAACAAAAAAATCAGATCAGTTTTTTTGACACGGGAACAACTGTCTAATCTTTTTGGAATCTTAATCACGGCCAATGGAGCTTTAATAAAATACCACTAGTGAAATCTTACAATCTTTCTTTGAGATTGTCAAAATTGGCTGAAAAAAAGGACCATACGCCATGGTTTGTTCCAGTCTTTTTCAGTGACCTGGTCGGAACAAATAAAGATCTGAATAGATACAAGTCCTTACGAGCGAGTTGGACTGTTCTCGAATGTCTAGCAGTTCGATCACTCTGGGTACTCTAATCTCAGTGACGTCATCCCTCTTCTCCTCAGTATCTTGTTGCGCCACTCGAAGGAACTCAGAAGGAACCAGCTGAAAAACACATAAGACACAAATACACGCTGCACTTGAAATGAAGACACTTTTGAGTTTTTTAGTACTAAAACCTACAAAATGTAAAAATATGATCTTAAGGCTGCGCTTGAGAGACAATAGAAAACAAAAACAGAATGATTTTTCGACAACATTCTTTTGATTACGTGAATTTTTAAATAAAAAAATTAACCTTTTTTCAAATAAACAGCGTATTTGACACAGTTTATATACTTCAGAACCCTCAAACTTGAGGAAGATTTGGTCCAAAAGAGAAACTTTTCATTTAAATCAACTGCAACTACCTAAATGACTATGAACAACACCAAAAGCAACAAGTAATTAAATAATTATTACCGCTCGTTTTTCCAGGGGCTCCTTCACAACTCGGGGGTTCTTTGGGGGGATTTTGACCTTGGACTTGGTTGACGGGGGCAACACAGTAGGCATTTTTATCAGTCCTTAGTTAAATGGGTATATTCCACTTCAGAGGCTAGAAAAAAATCGTCAATCATCTTACAAAGGTATTCATTGTACATCTGAAACAAAATAGAAACATTTACAAGAGTGGTATGGTATGAATAGTTGAAACGTTTACTTCATTGACTTCAAGTGAATGAATTTCTTCAAAGAACCAATTTGATTTTATACTAGGGCTTCTAATTCTACTAAAGGCCACACAATACTTGACTCACTTCAATTAAGCTAAGCTACATGGTTGACCGTAAAGCATGTAATATTCCAGAATGAACCCAATGAGTATTTAATTGATTCTTTCCATTTCGTATTCAGAATTCAAGATGAATTCGAAACTCTCCCGACTTCAGAGAGTTTTCAACTTAACTTTTACGAGAAATTTTTCGCCTAGAGAAGGGTCGCAGCATGGTGTTCAAGGTAGACCTGCCCTATATGGAATGATACATGTACTGCCAACAGCCGGATCACCGCTGTCCAAGGTAAGACGCCGTTTTCTGTCCAAAAAGGATGTCTCCTTCTCATAATAGCCCCCTATCAAAAAAAACTTAGCCCTCCCCCACACTAAGGGGTGCTATTAATTGCTTTTATTATGCGGTGCTATTACTTGCTGGAAGGGGGATCTTTATAATGAAAAACCGAGAGAAGATGTTAACTTTAAAAGCACTTTAGATGTCCACTTGTACTTTGGCAGATTAAATTCAGCCAATGAATCTTTGGGATGAATTATTGGGTTTCAGAAAATGACTCATGTGCCTTGAGCCCACAAAAAAAACATCATTTTTACATCAGTTAAACATGTTTCAAAACATCAATTAAAACTTTGTCGGAACGATCAAAGAAAATGAAAGAACAAAAGAAGAACAAAGGGAGTCCTTGTTGCGGAATCCGCTTACAATTCACAAAATGCACAGTTTGGCCTCGTAATGTTGTCTTTATGAAATGTTTGCAGGGTGAGTCAGTTTCTGAACTAGTGGACAGAGCCCTGGAAGAGGCGGAGATATTCAGAAAGTACCAATCATCTTTCTCCGGAGTCATAATTGAGAACATGTTCGACACTCCCTATCTCAGACCGGAACAGGGCTCTTTTACCAAACACCCCTTCCTCTGCCCAACCATTAGCCCCTGTCATAAGAAATCAAAATTTTGAGACCCATCTAAAACTTTTGCCCTTATACCTCATACTCATTGATCTCAAGAATGAAAATTTAGTCAACTTTGTGATCATGTCATTTTTTTTCACGAAGAACATTAATCTTGAAATCTCTATACATGCATAACCTGAATAGCCCAGTGCCTCCAAACAGATGCGTGCAGTGTCTCCCCATACTGTGACTACTATGGCGGTCGTGGCCAATGAAGTGAGAAGGGTGTTGCAGAGGGGGGAGGGGTTCAAGATTGGGATACAGATATTGTCAGGTTAGAGCGCAATTCGAAAATGTTATCAACATCGTATTTTTTACGCTCGAAATAATGTAAACCGCTTCAAATAAGTCAATGAAAAAAATTGACAATTCGTTCGATATCAAAAACTATGTGGAGCGTTCCTGTTAATCTATTCATATTTTGAGTATTGCCAAATTTGACAATTAAGCATCAAGGCTCCTGAAATTTTGTGATTGGCAAAAAAATCTACATTCATTCGTTGTACTCTAAATTGACACGAACAACCACCTAGCTCCAACATGAGCTTAAGTTGTAGATGATAGTGTTTTCTATTGGTGTTAGTTTTTTCTATTGGTGTTGGTGTTTTCCATTGGCTCTAAAATAAGCATAGGTTTCTCGGATTACCAGACTAATTTTTTTGCAATATGTTATTGATATTTGGATTGACCAGAATAAAAAGATACAACATGAAATTCAAAGTTTTTAAACAATTTTAGTATTCAAGTTGTCGGGAAAAAAATCAGAAATTGACTTGGAATAAGAACTGGATAACGCTAACAAAAATCAAGTAGAGTAAAACTTTTCAGGAGCAAACAAAGAAGCTCTGGCAGTTGCCATGGCAACAGATTGCGACTTCATTCGGACGGAGGGGTTCGTATTTGGTCACGTGGGAGACGAGGGGTGGACGCAAAGCTGTGCCGGTGAGTTACTGCGATACAGGAGAACAGTAAATGCCGAACACATCGGAATATTCTGCGATATTCAAAAGAAGCATTCCTCACATGCCATAACAAGTAAATACTACTAACAAAAATTAATTATAATCTTTTAAATACATAATGAAATACATATATAAATGAAATTTATCATTTAAATTTTCTAATGACGCTATTGAATGCCATAACGAAAATTCAGCTATGAATGAACGTTGGTGTTGGTTATTGTTATATAACATGTTCCATACATATTCAATGCAACTAGGTAATAGTGATTATACATTCACATATATACAAGCACACACATGTAAATACGTTCAATAAAACACATAAGAACGAGAAATAATATGTATTGATTTCGTTTAAGGTGATTTATCAGTTGAGGATCACGCAAAAGCAGCTGAATTTTTTGAAGCAGACGGCGTAATTTTAACTGGAAAAGCGACTGGCGATCCAGCTAATGTCGAACAATTACATCTAGTGAAAAATGCCTCAAAAAGATTGAAAGTTATGATTGGCTCTGGAATCGAACCTGCAAACATCGCTGAATACGCACATGCAGATTGTTTGATCGTCGGATCTAGTCTTAAAGTCCACGACGACTGGAAAAACAGATTAGACGAGACAAAAATTCAAACCCTTGTTGATCAGTATCAAAAAATTAAATTAGAAAATTGAACCTCAGTTATCAGTAAATCAATTTTGCTCTTTTTAATTTATTTTTTTAAATGGTCGTTTTTATATAGCAGAAGTCCCTGACATGCTGAAACTTTTGCAAATTAGTTGTTGACATCTTATAAACTTTCTAAAATGGAAAGCAAAAATTTGAAGCACTCTTCTCAATTCATTAGAGAGAACCATAATAAAATCAATGTGATGGATTTGTGCACCTTTAGGAAAAAACTGATATCATGTAAAAAAAAATTACAAAACTCAAAACTTTCATATTCATTTTGAGGGAAAAAACTAGAGCTTCAACGACGCGTTTTCAGGAATTATATTACGTGACCAAAAACAGTTTAATAATAACTATTTTCGTAAATGAAAATACATTTTGCGAAATAATGTTTAACGTTTTTATCTAAGTTCAGCAAAATCAAACTCATCATCTTGAAAAAGAACCTAATTTTATGGATTTGAGGACTTTTGATTGGGGAGTTAACTGATATTTTAAACACAAACTTAAAGATCCGTTTTTATTATCTTTTTTGCTCTAAATTTTCTGCCAATTTCTTGGGTAGGGGAAAAGAATTGCATTTAGAAATCAGCTAGCACCAATTACAATATAAAAATCTATTAGATCAGCAAAAAATCTGAAAAACACAGAAATTTAAGACAAGTTACACCAACCCACTATCGAAAAACAAAAGTTTTGGATAATAACTCATTGGCTTGTCTTTTTGAGCTGCTCAAAAAAAATAGAAAAAGCAGCAAGGAAATCCGGTTGTTGTGCAAATAGCACCGAATGGTCCGACCAGATTGAACTAATTTGAGCAATTATAAAACATGCAAAAATGAAAATTTGTATTTCTTGAAGCTTTGTATATTTGAGGATTGAAGAAGGGGATTGAATTAGGCAAGAGGCTAAAAATATAAAGATAAAATAACCAATGAAATCGTAAAAAAACGTAGTAGGTTGGATAAGGAGATCAGCCTTTTATTCGTTCAATCCAACCCTGAAAAAAATTCAGACCTGTTTTCTCGACACCGAAACTTTTTAAATTCTTTTTTTTTGGAATCTTCTGGAAGGTTTAATTGGGCTTTGATAACATATAAAACTTGACTCTCTGCAAAACTTCCCTGAGGAAGTTCGAAACAACACGACAAAAACGGTGAATTCTTTCGTAAAAAGTTACCAAATAGAACAAAAAATCAAGACCATTTAAAAAAGGTTGACTGAACTAACTCAGCAGAATTACAATGAAAACAAAAAAAACTTGAGCTACTCAAAAAAAAATTAAAAAGAAGAAATACCGACAATGCATAGTACCGATAGTCACAAAGCAAAAAGAAATAATTTGAAAAGTTTTTTCTTAAATTATTACTACTTGATTGGTGCGCATAAATTAGTCAAAGATCTATAAAAACACGGAAAACCGGTTGGTGTGCAAGTAGCACAGAATTTTCTGAACATAATAAATCAAGAAAAAAATCAAAAGCGCGATTCAAATTTTCTCCATTTATCTCAAATGATGTCTGTTTTGATTTTTTCTTGATTTATTGTGATCAAAACATTATGTGCTACTTGCAAACCAACCGTTTTTTCTTGTTTTCAAAGAAATCTGATTGATTTATGTGCATCGATCAGGTAGTAATACGTTGAGAAAAAAACGTCTTATAAATATTTTTTTTTGGCTATGGGACAATCGATACAATGTATTGTCGGTGTTTCTTCTCTTTTAATTTTCTTTTTTTTTTTAAAAAATTGTTCAAGTTTTTTAATCGTAATTCTGCCGAGTTTTCTCAATTTTTATTTTTTTTTCAAGAACTTTTTTTCATTTACAAAAAAATTAAAGATAATTGTTTTTTTTTAATCAGGAGAAAACGAAAAAAAAAAACGAAATAATGAGATGCAACAACATTTAAAATAATGTTGAAGTTGAAGTCGAATTAAATTGAGAGGCCAGCCTCTCATCAAAATTCGTACTAATTATTCTGAAAGCCGAAAATAAGCAGACTATTTTTCTCGACTATGAAAGAACTTCTTCCCTTTTTTAGAAACAAAACTAGGACCAACAGAGTGTTGATATGATAACACACTTGAACCCCATGGACGGTTCTTGAGATAGTCAAAATTGACTAGAAAAAATGAACCGACTCCAAAGTTCTTATCCACTTCGAACAAAAGAAGTATTTTATTCATCTGGACAATAAGCTGAACAAAACATCGCAAAAAAACTTATTTATTCAGTTCGATCGTTGTATAAAATAGTTAGAGACCTAGATAAAACATTGATTTATTCATCATTTGAAAAAACAAAAAGCTTAACCTACAAGAATTTACAAAAAGTCCGCTAAGTCGAAAAATATACGGCGAAGACAAATATTGCAACAAAAAGTTTCGATTGGTAATCGAACCCTATAGTTTTGGAACCTTAAGTAAGCGCTGAGCGTTCTTACTACTGACGAAAAAGTTTGTGAGTTTTGTATCCTGTTATCACAAAAAAGTGTCTCAGAAGATTGAGAAAATGTTTAGATAGAAAAAGTCTTCACTTTTCTCTGACCTTCAATTTTTGAGTTCCGAGTACTTCAAATTTAAATGTCACCTCTCAGCTAAAACGAAATTGTCACCTTTAATCTTTTAAGAACAAGACTGACAGGAAAAAAAGAGCAGGGTACCCCCCCCCCCAAAAAAAAATACAGAACAGCCCTGCTCCCCCGCGATTGTTTTTTTGAAGTCAATAAAAAATTGACAAACTGAGAGGGCTAAAATTTCGTTATTCTTCTAAGTTGGGAGCACAATAATGGGAAAGACACGTAGAACTGAAATGGGAAACACCGGATTATGACTAATAAAGTTGATTTGTGTTGTCCCATATATCGCTTGTGCGTGATTCATTTCTTAACAATATATAATCATGACATCACGTACACATGATTAGAATGTTTCAAACTCCATTCTCTGAAACTAAATGGGAAAAACTTATTATATTCAGCCAAAAACACTCGAGAAAAAAACGAAGAAAGGCACTCAATTATGATAGATGAAACTACAATTCAAACATCTTGGGGTTGTCTTAGAATCAGTTTTAACATTCGAGGATGAAGTCAAGTTGATTTTAATGGATCAGTTGGGCAATCAAAAATATGAGAAAAAAATATAATTTCAATTACCTAAAACTGACGGAAACGGATTATGGGGCTCAAGGTTTAGCCGAACAATCTTTGATGTCAAAGTCTTCAACCCGCACGCAAAAACTTCACGAAGACTACTGAAAGACGCCTATAAGTACCACGAATCACTAAAAAACTCAAAATACCAACAGAGAGTTCCAACAAGTTCCAAAATACCAACAAGTCGAACAGAGCAGCTTCTGCCCGCTCATTTTTGGCTGCACTGGTGGTGCCGCACGCACTTGCAGCTACTCGGACAATGCAGCGGATAGCTGAAAAACTTAGTGAAAAAAGGCATGAAAGCTACGCAGAAACAATAAACTATATAAGAACTAAGATAAGCTTCGCGCTGCTCAGGAGCGCTATCCTTTGTATACGGGGTTGCAGATCACTGCGTAAGACGCAATTCATAGACAATTCAGTTAGTGCTGTTGTAGAGGAGGGACGGTTGAAGTAAATACTTTTAATGACAATGCATTAAACGCTGACTTGACTTAATTCCTGCAATATTGCTTATTGATGTATTTATATAAGGCTGGTATCGGCCCTATTCAGCTTGTGCACGACCGTACCTAAACGAAAGGGCCCCTTTAATAAAATACCTTTCAAATTTCAGTCACCTAAAACTGACGGAAAAAAATACCCCGAGCATAAACATTCCGAAGTCCTTCGAAAGTAAAAAAAAATAAAACTGTGTTCAAATGCAGAACAATTTCTTGATCGGATGTCGGGAAAAGACACCAACAATTTTGAACTTTAACTTCTATATCTTCATAGTAGTATCCGTTATCGCATAAAATATGGTATAGATTGATGTCTCTTCTAGAAATCACAACGTCACAAATGTGAACATCCCTGATATCATCGTTCAAAACAAAGACTTCGCTAGAAAAAGCAGAAGAATAGAAACCATTTTATGAAAATTGGAATCATTGCGCTATAAATGAACTGAATGTTAATTTATAATCTAACTTCTCGCAAAGTAAAATATGAACAAAAAATGAATGGAATGGTGAATCTATAATCTAACCTCTCGCAAAGCATTAGAGCTACGATCTTTACACAGATCAACGATCTCTACGGTCTTTTTCTACTGTCTTAACGACTAAGTTCATAAACATGCTCGAGTTTACTAGACAGCAAAGTTAATCGAAAAAGATCTACAGCTTTAACGAATGCGAAAATTAACTATTTTTTCAAAAACATGGTGGTGTTTTCTAGACAGCGAAGTTAATCGAAAAATTGAACTCAAAGAATTCCCAAAATATCTAAAATCTGTAACATTCGCCCGGAAGATACATATCGACGGATAACAAAACTAAGTCTTAAGACGACTGGCTAGCGTCTAAACAGAGCTTTGCATGTTTTTCACCGTCTCTACCAAGCCAGTACTTTTCGGTGGTCTTTCTTACATCAGGTCGACAAAAACGTTACTGTTCTCCGGCTTCGACCAGAACGCTCAAATTAACTGAATTACATGCAAAAATAGTGAGCTCATGGCTGGGTCTCAGTATCCCCAGACCACGAGGTCACTCCTAAAAACAGGGCTACTACTTATTATATTACTATTGTTTTTGTTCAGTAGATAAAAACCATCATCTCCATCGAAGATGGATCAACCCTTTCCCCCCCAACTCTTAGCACCTCATCCTTGTCAAAACTAATCCAAATATCAATTAAATTCAAGTCAGGACATGACAGGATGCTAAAAGTTCATATGAGTCAATAAAAGTTTTCCGTCCCGAGACCCTTCCGGATTCTTAAATCCAGTGAATCAAGCTCCTCAAGTTCGAATTCACGATAACACGGAGGGCTGATTTCTTACCCTTCACCGTTGTTCGCAACGGCCTTGCAACTATTGTAGCAGCACAATAGTTGCAACTCGGAACGTTCTCTGCACTCTGCTGCTGTTTTTCTTCAATTTCGACTTCTTCAATTTCGATCAAGTTGTTCTCGTCAGCGCAACCAACGTTGTTGTTCTGTTTTTTCACTCGTTTTTTGTTAAAAATGGCCGTTTCAGCATTTCTCCGAAATGTGACGTCATCATTCGAAATTTTGAAAATTTAAAATACTAGAATATTCTAGCCCTCACCGTTTGGCTAAACGTTCCAATAACGTCGCTAATCCTTCGAAATCATCAACTCGGAAGGCTTACTGCTAAAAATTCGAAGTCTGCATAAATTGCATTTTGGCCATTCTGGTCGAATGTCACATACTCCCCGGACAGTCCGGTCAATGTCCTCATTGAATCGCACTATGTTCGTAAAATGGTTACAGTGTCATCGAACAGAATTTACAAAATGCACGAAATTACCTTTATCTACGTCACATCGACTCACTGCAGAATATAAATGGCATCATACTACATCACTATAGCCTTCAAATTCTCTCATTAATCTGCACTCTGAGGATATGACTTAAGATAAAACATATTTTCTGACTTCCAGTGTCAATGTCCCGATTAAAGCTTTTTCTCCTAGATTTAAAAGGTGTTGGCTTGCAGGACAGTCCTGCCAACCAACAAGCTAAAATTATCCTACTATGCTCCTTCCCTTCGGAAATCTTGCTTGTTTATTGTCCTGAATATTAAAACCAAGAAACCTTGTGGTTAGAAAGAACAATGCAACAACCTCCCTCCTCAAGAAGTTACTCAAGTTTTTCATGTCACCACAAAGTGATCAGTCTTCCTAAGTGATTAAAAACAATCATGCAGGCTGGAATATTTTAATATACTCTTCCCTCAAGCCTTTCTAAATAAATAATAAGTGAGTGTCTCTAAAGCCACTTCAACTAAAACCAAAATGCAAATTTATAAATGCAACAATTTCAAAACTCAACTAAATGTTTCAGTTTTCAATTACAACTTGGTTGCTTGGTTTCTCACTTGAGTTTTTCACACACATAAAACAATTCTGAGTTTTAACTTTTCTTCATCATCCCTTTGTTCTCTTCTTTTTTCGTCGTTTAGAAGTTCTAAAACTTCTAAATTCTTCTAATTTTCTTTCTTGCTGCCTCTTGTTTTCTCGACCATTCGTCAATGCTCCATTTCCTCCTCCTGTGACACTGACTCCGCACTCTCGGTTTCCATGTCTTGTAGCACGTCATTGACTATCCTGACGCTGTTGGAAGCCGTCCTCCAACACTTCTGCTCTTCCACCCTCTGTTTACAGCAAGGTAGGGGATCCACGTTTGATTCTCTGTTTCTACAGAAGCTGTTGTGGAGACACAACGTCACGTTTCTCTCCAAATCTTCTTTCAGCATCTCTGCCTTCTCATTTCCACTACGCTCGCTCGTCCTGGAAATTCTTTTCACAGCGGTGGTCACTGCATTCCGATGGGTCACGAAAGCTCGCTTGAAAGCTCCTGCCCCAATGTCCAGCTGATATTCACTGTACACTCTGCCATGTTTCGACATATGCTTTTTCGCATACTCGTACAACCATGCAGTCATGTTAGCTCTGAACCATGGCATCAATCGTTTTCTTGCCCATATCTTCTTCACTTCCATCGGAATGTTTAGAACTTTGCACATTGTCTCAAAAAGATTTAAATCTTTTAGACAATCTAATTTCTGCAATTGTTCTCTCGTCGGTGCCTCCTGTCTTTTATTTTCTCTCACATGAGCTTCCAGCCATCTTATCGCCATCATAACTCCCACTATCACTATTGTTATGGGCTGTGATGAATCTGGTAAACCCATGGAGAGCAGCTCTCCAGAGTCCCAGATCAACACCAAATTACTACGCTTGGGATACCACCAGGTCTGCAGCAAGCAGTGGCAAGGAAACTTGTCATGTGTCAACATGATGCTCCTCCAATTGCGTTTTCCTGAAGCTTCCAGCAATGGTTCCACTTCCATCATCACTCGGTGGATTTCATCATTCTCATCTACTGCATTGTAATCTGTGACAGTTGATCCTCTCTGTTTCTGTTTTTCAAAGTCACTGAAGTTCCCGCTCACATATCCCATGAACTTCTTTCCTAGTATTGACTCCAACTCCTCTTTGGTTCTCTCTGGAACTGCTGAGAACATCTTACATAGTAACTCGTAAGACTTTTCAGACATTCTCGCCAATCTCACGCACTTTGGCACTGAGAAAGCTTGATCCACGATCGTTCTTGTACTCTTCACGTCCACAGCCACAAAATGTACAGGGTATCTGCTCTTGCACATTGGAGCCAACGTTGAACCCACCAAATATCGTGCTCCTGATGGTCTACAATAAGTTTCGCTGTGTCTGATGTTCATCTCTGTTTCGATTGCTTCCCTCCATTTTCCTATATACTTCTGCTCAGTCTGCAGAACTCCTGGGAATACTTCTACGCTGATGGCTGTGACCATCTCATGTTTCTGTTCTAGATTCAATAGTGACTCTAAAGAACCAAACATGCTGTAGAATCCTAGTGCTGTCACTAGGTTCACATCGGTTCCTCCATGGCAATCTGCTATCAGTTCCGTTTCCGTTCTTGCTTTCATCACTACATTTCCAAACAATACTGTCAACTGCTTGTGTTGTTTCTCCAGGGTTTTCACACAGTCTAGACTTCCACAAACGTGACCCTCTAGTCCACAGACTTCCGCCAGACAGCTACCAGGTTTGACCCAGTCTTCTGGTCCCCAGCCAGGCAACTCCACTTTATCTTCTCCTTTGCTCTTAGAGGCTGTTATCATCACATTATATATGATGTTGAGGTCACGCAGGTTACAGTCCGCATTCAGTTCCCTCTGTATGTCTTGTGTCGCCCGTAATATTGAGTCAGCGTTGGGACTAGGACACCATGATGGCTTCATCAATTCCCACACTGCCATCAAGCTCGTTCTCAGTAATTCATCTGAGAATCCCAACCCAAATTCCACTCTCTTGTCGGATTTTGGTACTGAAGGTGCAGTCACCTCTTCTTCCAAGACTAATCCCAATTTGGCCTGTGGATTGTTAACGCTCTTAGTCGTCACAATTCTGGACGTCCAGAATCTTAGTAACACCGCCTGCTCATAATCAAAGAAGCAATCGCGTATGTCTTCACTCAGGAAAGGATTGTATGCTATCCCTATAATCCCGGACACATAGCTATATGACTTCTTCTTGATCGGTCCACAGTATTCACTGGATTTCGGCAATGCTCCCATAGATTCTTTAGTGAGCCTCAACTCCTTGTTTGAGAATCTCCTGATCTCGTCTATCTTTTTCATGGGTTCCAATTCTTCAGGTTCTTTCATGTTCACCCTCATCGGTTTACTTTGCTGCATATCCAGCATTGCTAGTAAGAACATGGCTTTCGTTCGCTCATCGCCTTCCTTCAACATTTTAACACAAGTGCTTAATGCAGGTACTGAGATCTGCTCTATCAGGAATCGAATGAAACAGAGAGCGTCTCTCCGCTTTGCACACGCTACTGCTGCTCCCTCCTGGACTATCAGATCCCTCAGATTCGTCATAAGGAAAACTTTTTCCTCCTTTGATCTCTTCCTTTCTTCTGAATCATATTCTTCGCGAGTCAGTCCCATCATGCACCAGGCGAGCCTGAGTTGTAATTCTGTCCTTACGTAAGGTACTGCCACGAGAGCATGTATTCTTGGCGTAGTCCTCATTTCTTCTTCGAAATACCTCAATACTACTGCTTTCCATGGAAGGCTCACTAACTGCTCGATCGTCTCCGCCTCTACGTCAGACGACGCCAAAGTTCCATACGCCTTCTGCTTGAGGGTGGTGCCTTGCAACATCATTTCCAGATAACCCTCCATGGCTTTTTCGTCTTCCAGGGCCATTACATACCCTCTAGCCGAGTTCCGGTATTCCAACATCTCCATGTATCCACCGGTGGGTTCATCTATCGACACTGTCTCCGACACTGTTAGTCGGTTGTATTCCACTGGTGTCAGTTGTCCTGCAACACTTCCTTTTCCATGATTCATGGGAGATGGTTTGAAGTCCCTCATTTTACTCTCTCCACATTGACTGAGTATTTCCATTTCTAAAGTTGCTCCAGTCAGAGTGCGGTCACTCCTTTTGGATTTATAACCGGTTGACTTTATCCCTGCCATGAGAATGGGTGGCACCATCGCTATATCAGTTAATATTCTATCTGTGCCGGACAATTGATAATCACCCTGCCCCAAATCCATAACTTCTTCGACTCGCTTCCTTTTCGCTGAGTTACCAGTTTTCATCGATATTTCTGAATCCACTTTCGTCTTTCCAATTCTCCTCGGCATCACTCTGCTGCCTAACTTCATTTTCATCGCATTGATTTTATCAATCACCATTTTTGATCGCATCGTTCCTCTCCTGGTCCTTGACAGGTACACCACCTCTCCTTCATTGTCCTGCGGTGTCATCTTGATGGGAGAATTCGCTTCACTCTCATCAGTGGCTGAGTCGATCAATAACTCACTCAGTCTCCCTTCACACTCATCAAGCTTGTCAAGTACTTCTCTCATCAAGGGTTGATTGAGACCTGTTTTGAGAATGGACTGGGTCCCATAGCTCTGAATCACAGTCCAGACTTCTTCCATGAACGCCACTCTGTCCAGCTTACATCCCGTCCTACTCTCGTGGTCTCGGTGATGTACTTCCCATTCTTCTTCGGGCAGCGTTCCCAAGAAAGGTACTCTGGCTGAGGCCTCTATTCTTCTCCTCCGAGGTGATTCCATGAGGATTCTCTGGTCGTTATTTCTTGAATTGCCAGGAGAGCTGCTCTCCGGCAAATTCCGTTTCATTTCCATAAAGGCTGACGGAGGCTCCAGTGTCGAGGTGCCTTCATCCGCTGGCTCAGTTGCTTCCAACGTATCCGCATTGTTTTCAAGATCACTGAAGATGTTAAAATCCAGGCTGGATGCTCCTCCTGTCGATGCCCTGTCGTTTTCCCCACCAGCTTGATCTTGTTGCATGGGTTCTTCAGTCTGACGGCTTCCACCCTGTCCGTCATCTCCTTCTGACTTATCCTTATTCGAGTTCGATGGTCCTTGTTCGTCATTGTCGGCTTCTTCATGGAATCTCGGTATGAGCAATGTACCGGCCGATTTATCTTCCTCTTCTCCATGGACCACTTTGATTTCTTCGCAGCCGAAGGGTGCTAGGAAAGTTCTCGTCTGCAATACTCCTCCAACTTTCATCTCCTTCCTCACACTGGTCAGGATCAATGAGGCTTCAGGCAATTCTGTCCTGCCTCTCATTCTCATCGGAGCTAAGCCTAGTCCTTTCCATTCCTCATCAAATCTTCCAGGCTTGGGAGTAGCGGCGTTGCTTATTCGCCTTCTCGTCGCTTGATCCGTGTATGCAAATCGTGTGTACTGTAACACGGCGGCATTTCTCCCAACGAAGTATGGATCCATCGTTCCCATGAAATTCCCTACTCTCCTTTCATTGGTTTCGAATGCTCTCAATCTAGGAGTTTGTACTACGGAGACTGCTCCGAGCAGCATCCTTCTTATCAGAGGGAATTCAGGGATTGCCTCCGGTAGCTTCTTGTAATCGCCCCAGTCCTTCGTCTCTTCTCTCACTTTGTGATAGGCTGCTGTGAGACGAGGCACTCTGGTCATTTCACCATTCGTTTTGTCATAGGGCCTCAGATTCCAAAGCTTTGGAAACACCTCGATGTGCCCTCTTTCCACTTCTCCCATGCGGTCACAGAAGTGATCGTCAAAATTGATGACTGTCATCTCTGGCTCCGATATTTTCGCAAATAACAGATCTCCACTCATGAGCTCTCGCAATGCGTGCTGCTCACACCAGTTCAGTGTACTACCGTCCACTGCCGATATGAGGTTCAGGTGCAACACCGACCTCCTATATGCTTCCACTTTAACGTCAGGGAACGCAAAGGTGACTGCTGGTCCATAGATCACTGTCACGAACTCCGTGACTCCTCTGATCAGCGCCAAGGGATCGATTCTCATAGCTAAGCTCAAATCTGTTAACAGCGGCATGCCTCCAACATGTCGTCTAACATCTTCCTCTCTTTCAATTGTCTCGTCTTCTCCGGTTCCAAAGCGATTCTGCTGCAAGAGATACTGGATAAGAGTGTGTCTCAGGTCTCTTAGTTTGTTCCACGAGTCTGTGGATTTCTTCATATCCAGATTCCTCACTCTCTCTTTCATCTGCTCTGGACAACGTGCCAGTTTCATCAGTCCTCCCAAGTTTCCGTGGGTTATTGCGATCAGTGTCAGAATTCCATCTAGTCGCAGGTTCTGTATTCCATCCGTAAGCAGTATCGCCGGTCCTTTTCCAAAACTCTCCGCTCCGAACGTCACGAACAAGGCTTTTAATTCCACTATCGATACTTTCACTACTGCTTGGAGGAATTCCTTTATCAAATAGTGCGAGACTTTCGGGTAAACTTTTGCCAAGAAGGACGCGGTCCATCCGGCTCCCAACCCTTCTAGCATGCTGTCTGTCCTTTCAAATCCCTCCTGTCCCTTCACTTCCTGGGTCCAGAAGGTTTCCAGAGTAATCTGACACATTCTGTTCACGAACTCAGCTGTCTTTTCTCCGGCATTTTCCGCCAGTTTCACCTCCTTCAACAAGTAGGCGTGTATCTTAGTGATCATTACTGGGCCTTGCTGAAAAGCATCTGCACCCAATGCCGCTACTCTCGGATTCAGGTGTAGCCACTGGTTTGCTTCCGGCTTGGTTCTCAGCACCATCGCTTCCAGATGAGCTCTCGTCTCCAGTGAATTCTTTCTTCTCGTGTCTTCACTCGCCACTTCCATTGCTCGGAACCACAAGTCGTTGGACATCGCCGTGATCACTCGATGGTCGTCATCTATTCCTGGTTTCAGTTTGAGTTGCCGACTGAAGTTGGACAGTTCCAACCCCAGCACTTCGTCCAACACCAACATGTGTAGCGCGTGGTCCTTGAACCCTCTCATCGCGTTTGAGATATCTGACCATACTGCAGGCAGTTCAGCCTTAAGTGGCCTCAGGTTCTCCATTTCTATCATGCGATTCGGGGCTGATATGATCACATCATATTTTCCCTCCGAAAGTAAGGCTACCATTGCATACACAAATTTCAGTCCATCCGGGAGATGTGCATATCCCGGAGACAACGCAAATACTACTCTCAACGTCACTTTATTGAATGATCCCTCCTTTGTCGCGTCTACCACTTCACCCATCGACTCCAGGATGTCTTTTATCGCTGGCCATACTGCGTTTTCTGCTGTTGCAGGATCTCTGAGCCTGCTCAGAAAACCTCTACTGTGTAGATGGTCATTGATGCCAGCAAACACAATCGTTATCGGGTTCATTTCTGTCTGCCTTTGTACCCCTATAGCCAATGACACTGATTGCAATAGGTCTAGGTCAACTGCGGCCAGCATTATGACGTCCGGCCAAAACAAAGACTTAGAGGTGTACACGAACTCTGAATTCGCTACTACCATGATTTTGGCCTTTCTCATCTCTGCTTTGTCGTAGGCGGCGAAGATGGTCTCATCTTTCTTTATCGCTGTCAATCCGCCATATATCTGGGCATCACCATCTTGGTTCACTAGTTTTGGGTACACTCTCTCCTTCACATGACCAGGTGGTGTCGTCAATTGCCTAAATATCTTCACGTGTTGTCCAATCGGCGCTCTCGCCGTCAGGAATCTTCCTGGCCTTTCTTCACGATTCCTCTCATCATGGTTCAATCTCACATCTTGCAACGGTCTTGCATTCACAGGTCCTATTGTGTTGTTGGAGGGCAGTCCCTCCAAGTCGGCAAATCTCAAGGCCGTCGTGGAGCTGAAATTTATGCTAGCGGCTATCAACCAGTCTACGCCGGTTATCGAGTACAATCTGCTGACGGATAGCGTCGCTCCATTCAGCATCCTCCTTGCATCTTCGATGAAGCTCACTCTCTGTAGGTCCAGCTTCATTAGTTCGTCTTTGTATATATGCCAAGGAGACGGTATGGATCGCGACCACATCAATGAGCCTCTGCTCGGTCTCTCCTCTCGACTGGTACTCGTCGTCTCCGATCTAGTGTCCGATCTGGATGTGCCTGCTACTTCCTCGATTGGTTGGTTGACAGGTCCTATCCTCTTCCTAGGATGAATTGTCCTCCTCATCGGTGCTTCTCCCAACCGATCTTGTACGTCTGTTCTTCGACCTGGTTCACCGGAGCTTTGTTGCCGGTAATTTGTGACGGCTGGGACCGTACCCAAGCGTGTTTGCAGGTTAGGAGGCACAAAGGTGGTGATCACCGTATCACTCACCGTTCCCTCTTCCTTCAGCACTCCTGTGTCAAAGAGTTCTGCTTCCAGCTCATCCAACCGTTCTTGGAAGACTCGATTCAACCAAGCTTGTCCTTCGACACTGTCGAAGTGGATGCCATCTGTGGTCAGTCTGGCTTGATCCATGGCTCTCAATTCATGTTCAATGTCCATGAGGATCATTCTTCAGGCATTTCGATTTGCTAGTTTCTCAAGATGTTGTTCCATCTCATGACTCCCTCGTTGTGCCTTCTTCCTGATGCTGTCAGGCTTCTTGCGTTCATTGGCACCGTGCAAACGGTCAGTACCGCGCAACTGAACTTCTGTCAGAGAGTAGTAAACAAACACACCATCATTGATTCCCACAGTGCTTCCTGCTCATCTGATCCTCTGGAGATATCATTCGTCCCAACTAAGATCATCACATTGGGTATCTTCCCTGGATTCATCAGCTCCACCATGCGATATAATTGGGCAATCGTCGCGCCTCCAAAGGCCATCACCGTGGTGACCCATGAGGTCCTCAAATTCGACAGCACTCTGACTAAGCTGTCTCCCAATATCAGGTGAGATGTCCCGAGTGGTGGTTGCTGCAGGTTCACAGCCGGGCTCCAGGTAGCTCGATTGAAGCAGGCTCTCGGATCTGTCTCCGGAACTCCCGTGAAGTTATACTTCAATTGATTATTCTTCTGCACGTCTATTACACGAGACACTTTCTTCGCTGGCATCTTCCTTACTTTCCTCTCTGGGATTCTCGAGTTCCCCATGAGTGGTGTCACGTTACTCATCCCTTGTCTGATTACTGTCTGGGAGAGTTGTACTCTGCCCGTATCGTCAATCGTTCCATAGGGTGCAGTCACCCCGGAACCTGGTGCATTCTTGTTAGCGACCAATCGTCCAGCTGTCTCTATCAGTTTTCTCACTGTCTGTTCTACGACGGGATCACCCAAGGTGTCACTAGGATCCGGGATTGTTACTCGGTTCGTCTCTGCTGGAAGCCGTGTCTCCGTTGTTTGACTCATTTCTCGAGGTGTCCAGAGCTCCATCGGGGACTGCCCACGAGGAATATCCCTTGCAGGTATCACTTTCTCAATGGATGTCGTCAACGCCGCCTGTTCCGATCGCTCTTTGTATTCCTGCCTTAAGCGTTCGATCTCTTGACCCTGTTTTTTGTTGCAGTCTTCAAACAACTTTCTCCACATGTCCCGGTCTTCCTCCATCGCCAGCATGGTCTTCGTCATATCGTCTAACTCCTTCTTCGTACTCCTCAGTTGATCGTTCATCTCGTCCAGATCTTGTATGGTTTGGTTCGTCTGAACCTTCTGTGTTACTTTCGCCCCTTTTGGTGGCACAGCTGCTCTCAGTGGTGAACCAGACGAGGTCGCCTCGCTGTTCATCTCCCGATGCATTCTCGTCAGCCCAGGTTTAGGCTTAGAGGGCATTGGCATCTCACCTGGTTGGTATGTCCTAGAACTTCCCAATCCAGGCTCATTCGCCAAGTCACTCCCTGAGAGAGCCCCGTTTCTCCACCTCATCACTCTCATGTTCGGGCGGTCTAGTACTCCTCTTTCTCCATATGCTGCCATCAACAGGACTTCCGTGGGGCGGTCCCCACGGTTGTCGTGCCCCAAGATGTTAATCAGGGCGGTCAGCAACATGACCACCTCTGGGTCCTCCAGAGCGAAGTCTCGTTCGATCAGCCGACGATAGATCGCATCTACCATCGGTCCTACATATGCCTCTGCCAGGTCCATCAATTCATCCAGGTTGAAATTGTCCATACTGTTCTTTCCAAGTTTGATTTGATTTCGATTTCAAGTTTTGACTCAAGTGAGCAATTAAATGATCAATCAGGATCTAGAAAAGGAATCACGACTGTCACACTTGTCAGTTTCACCTTAACATATATCGTTAAAATTTGCTTAAAACAGTTCAGATAAAAAGATATTTATCCTGAAATTTATTAAAATCAATTGGTTTCTAAAATTTTGGAATTCAACCTAAGATTGGACAGTCCAAACTTTGGATCTATTCCCAAAATCGTCATCTAGTTGTTCATGGTCACTAACCCCTACTTACCCATGATCTTAATAACCTAACACATAACATAACATAACATAACACACATATCACATATTACATGCAACTTGGTCCTTTGGCCTAACACCCTCTCGCACATCATTCAGCCTATACTTAAGTAATATTTCTTATGTAGATATACTTGTATGTTCGTATCAGAGAATATCACGTGTACAAGCGCGTACAATTCCCGAGGATGCAGTCTTCCTCTATTTGGATCGTACACTGGAAGCGAAAGCTCCTTCACGTCCATTTCCACAAGGAAGTCCCTCAGCCTCGTCAAAGACAAGACTAGGTTTTCTGGGTCCACGTGCTGCTTCTCCGTCGCCCTCGTTACCAAGAAGCACAAGTACTTTCCCGGTATCTGCGACACCGCCGGAGGTAAGGCTGCTACGCCCCCTATCCCTGGTCTTTGCTTCCAAAGGAATTCCACGTTTTTATATTCCCTCTTAAAATCTGCCGCTAGCGCCGTCCTAAAACCCATGTCTGCGGTGATTGCTACTGCACATGTTCTGTTTGTGAGTATGAAATCACTGTCTGTTAGTATTATGTTACTAGAATATTCATTTGGTAAGTTAAAATATGACTCAACTACCCTGCCTATATCAGGTTTCTTAGGTTCTTCGCCTGTTTCTGCTTCTAAGTCTCCTGTTTCCCTTGCTATTCTTAATTTTTTTATTATCAAGTTTTCAGTGTGGGTAAGTCCTACCCCCACTCCCCGGACAAAAATATCCATCGGCGTCCCCGTCGATCGCATACCGGGTATTAAGTCAAGATTAGAAGCTGGAATGAGAAGTTGTCCTTCCTGGGCAGCCCAGGAAGGATCATCTCGTTCGGTCTTAATGTATTTCGCGCTTTCGCGATCTACGTCTTGAATCGTAACGCTGGTCTTTTTAGGGTCTGATGTCATTTCGTTCAGCCACTCTAAGACACGCAGGTTCGTCAGGTCTTGTTCATTTGACTGCTGTTGCTCATCGTCGAACTCCACCTTGGGTTTCGACCAGTCGTCAACCCACTCATCGTTGTGATCATCGACTATGTCAATGTCCTGTGACACGGTTATTTCCTCTAAACCCACTACTTCCTCCACTATTTTCTTTAGATCTATCCTATCCACTACAAAGTCGTCCCCGTAAGGATTGTATTTCTTTCTTGGTCTCGTCCCGTCTTTCTGACGAGTCTGCATCGTGAACGGAAGATCTGGTTCCATGTTCTTGGTAACCTCTGTCTGTTCGGAATCCTGCCAATCTTCCTCTGCGTAGGGCAAGGTTTCATCGTCCGCCTCGATCTGTTCGTTTGGATCCAGGTCCAATGGTGTATCCGTACCTTCCTCTACGACTTCGTTTCCATCGTTCTTCTCCCTGGTGCCTTTTTCATTGACCTCACAAGCAGGGTCCATCATTAGATAATCCCCTTCTTCCATGTCTGCAGGTATACACCAGTCTTCTGTCGATGGATTGTGTGGCTTGATGTTCTCGTAGTGGGCGGCTCGGCCAGTACTCAGTCTATAAAAGCGTCCCTCTTGGTGCACCTCTGTAATCATGAATGGTCCCCTCCACTTCTTCAGAAGCTTCTTTGTCCCTTTCGGTGGTATAACGTTCTGAAATACCCAAACGTAGTCTCCCACCGAGTAAGCCTTTGCACCAGCTGCTTTCTTGTCGAATCTTTTCCTCTGCCTTGCCTGTGCCTGCTGAGTGTTTCGTCTACACAGATCGTTCAACTCCTGTTGACGTCTGATCACATCCCTCACGTAAACCTGTGGAGATGTTTTCTTCCCCTCATATTCTGGGTAGAAGAATGTCAAGGGTAAAGACTTCTCGTGTCCCGTCAGCATCATGTGTGGACTGACCCCAGTGGTGGAGTGTTGCATGCTATTATAAGCTCCCATCACCTGTGGAAGGTATCTGTCCCAATCGGTCATATACCTGGAACAGTATACTCTCAGCATCGATACTAACGTCCTATTCTGTCTTTCCACTAAGCCATTCGTCTGAGGGTGGTATGTCGTGGAGTGAGCCTGAGCGACCTGTGACCGTCTCATAAGCTCTTTCGTAAGCTCGCCTACGAAAGCTGTTCCATTGTCCGATTGAAACGTCATTGGACAACCATGTCTTGCTATCCATGTATTTATCAGGTGGTCGCATGTCTCTTCCGCCGAGGCAGTTATGCAGGGCACGGCCTCTGCATACTTCGTGAAGTGATCTATCATGACCAAGACTTGGTTATAACCGCTGTCTGTCATGCATATCTTCTGGTGATCTATCTGCACGACCTCGTTGAATTCAGACGACTCAATCGATTGTAGAGGAAATCGTAATTTCCTTGGATCCTTGACCTGTTGGCATGACAGGCACGCTGTTACCCATTTCTCACATGCTTTTTTCATTCCAGGCAACTCAAAGCGCTTCAGGATCCTCTGATACACTTTGTCGATTCCTTGATGGCCCATCTGATCATGCAACCTGAATAGTAGTTCTGTCTGATAGAGTTGTGGCAACACTATCGCGTTATATTTGTATAAGACCTTGTCTTCTTCTCTTCTCTTGCAAGCCACGATCCCGTCCTTGTTCAGATACAATCTCCCCTCCTTCTGCATGAAGTATTGTCTCAGGATCCTATAGCTGTCTTCTTCTAGGTCACCTTTGTCTGGTGCACCGTTTTCTATCCACCTTTTTAGGTTACTTGTCATGCGGTCATTTTTTTGCGCCCTTAGTAGGTCCGAGAGTCTGTACCTCGCCTTCAAATATGTCTTCATGACCCTCATTTGACAATTCATCTCATTGGGCTGATGTGTGTCTTCTTCCATCTTAACGCACCAAATCTTCGCCAACGGTTGTGTTTCTTGTTCAAATGGCTGAAGGTCAGTCCTGACTACCTCTTTCTGCGGCAACAGGCTTATCGACCGTTTCGATACTGCTATTGTTTCTAAGTCATCCGCTGCGTTGTCAAAGACACTTTCGCTCGGTATAAGGTAGCGATCGCTGTCCGGATCCTGGTACACCTCTCTGTCCAGGTCTCTCGCCCGAGTTTCCACTAGTAGCGTGTGTATCGCTAGTTCTGACAGTTCTGATCCCGAGGTCGAATTCCTGTCGGAATAGGTATCCATTCGTGAGTTTCGGGAATCATTATCCGTCGAAGGTGTTGTGCTGGAGAGTGCACGCTCCTCCAGATCATGTCTGTATTTCCTTCGCATCCATCTGAACTCCCCGGACAAAACCTTGTTCTCTAGGTCCTGTTTCTCATCAGGAATTTTCTCGTCTATCTCGGACTCCCCGGACAAATTCACTTGTCCCGGGTGTTGATCTTGTGATTGCTGGTTCTTCTCCTTATCCTTCTCCCCGGACAAATAGTCTTGCGGCAGATTTTTTCCTACAACTTCACCCTCTTTATCCCGGTCTACAAAGGTGACAGTTTTCTTTTGCTTGCCGCTCTCCTGTCCTTTCTGTCCGTAAGAAGTACTGGTTAAAATCTCCTGGGGTATTGAGGATACTAGTTGCTGAACTATTGTCCTACAATCCCTCTCGTTCTCTTCGTGTTGTCGTCTGGACGGCATGATCTTCACCTTCTCACTGACTGTCAGCGATGCCACTGCTGCTGTCCACTCGGGGTCATCTCTGGTCACTTCTCTTTCTAACAATCCACCCAGCATCCGCATTACTTGTGGTGTGACTTGCACCGTTTTATCCAATAATGAGAGGCTGTTTATATTCATGCGAGAGAGTTCCTGCTGGACCAGGTTCGAGCGCAGCAACAGATCCAATGGGACCGGGTCCTCCCTTGACAGGATCTTTATCTCGGCTGCTTTCTCTACAGGTAACTCAGGATGCCCCGGAATTGGATGTCCTGATTTATCCAACCATCTCGTTAAGGGAAGCTCTTCATAAGTTTTTTTGTCCAGAAACGAGAATCCCTCCTTTACTTCCGCCTGATTGGCCTGCTTCTGCTCCAATCTTTCATAGAACTCAGTTTTCTTACTGAGGCTGTCAGCATTCTGGTGTTTATCACGCATCCTATGTTCGATTATCATATGGTAGCCATCCAGTCTTACTATCCATCTACCAATATAACTCTGATCCATCGAGTAGGTCTTCAACCAGGATAACGCTCTGTTGTCTACGCGTAACTTGAAGGGAGCGCTCCCCAAGTATGCACGGTACTTCTCCACGAAGGTGACTACTGCAAACATTTCTGCTTTTGGTGCGCCATATTTCATCTCTGTGTCACTCAAGACTTTGCTGCCGTATGCAATGGGACGGAGAACTGTTCTTCCGTTCCACTCTTGCTCTTGATGCAATATTCCTGAGATGGCCACCACCGATGCGTCTGTGTCGAGAACATACATGCCCTTTTCTGTAGGCATGCCCAGCACTGGCGCTTCGCACAGTTCCCGCTTTATGTTCTCGAATGCAACCTGTGCCTCATCGTTCCATTCGAACTTTTTCCCTTTGTTGCGCATCAGCTTCTGCATTGGGTACACCTTATCCGCATATCCTTTAATGAATTCACGGTAATAATTGGCAAACCCCAGGAAGCTCATTAGCTGTGTGTCCGTCCTCGGAGCTTTCCATGTCAGCACAGCCTCTACTGCTTCCGGATCTGGCCTCACACCATGCCTGTCCACCATTCTTCCCAGGTACTTGATCGAATCCCTAAGGATTTCACATTTCGATGGTTTGCATTTCAAGCCTGCTCTTTTCATACATCCGAAGACCTCATCGAGTCGATCAATGTGATCCTCCAGGGTTGGTGTCGCTATGACTACGTCATCTACGTAGCACATCAAGAGATTCCCGTACTTTTTGGTCACTCCTGTCAAAGCCTGAGCCATCAGCCTTTGAAAAGTTGCTGTTGCATTGCACAAGCCGAAGGGCATCCTCTTCCACTGGTACAACCCCAACTCGCACGCGAATCCGGTTTTCTCCCTATCCTTTTTCCGCAAAGGAACCTGCCAGAAGGCAGAACCCAAGTCCAATGTGGTGAAGAACTTTGCATCACCAAATTTAGATAGGCTCTCGTCTATTCGCGGTATCGGGTACGCATCTTTAATCGTTACCGCGTTCAAGTAACGAAAGTCGCAACAGAATCTAAGCTGCCCCCCTTTCTTTTTCGCCATGACTACCCCGCAAGCCCACGGTGATTTCGAGGGTTCTATCATGTCGTATTCAAGCAACATTTCTATTTCCGCTCGGCACGCTTCCGATTTATGTGGCGTCATTCGCCTTGCGCCTTCCCTATGGGGAACGGCGCCCTCTTCTAGTTCGATTTCGTGTTCGACGAAATTACAGCAACCGATGTCCGCCTTATGTTTTGAAAATACCTCGGCGTTCCGATTTAGGAGGTCCCGCAATTTTTCAAAATCTCCCTCACCTATTTTCCCCTTTAAATGTTCTATCTCTGGCAAAACCGGTTTGTCAGATTCTAGTTCGTATGACGAGGGGCGTTCCGGAAAATTCGAGCAGCTTGATAAGCCGTCGTCCGTTTCGGATTTCATTGAAAACAATTTATGAATAGATTTTAATTCATTAATTCACTTTAAGATTTTATCTTTATTTGCATGATAAGGACAGTCTTTCACATTATGTTTCTTCAAGTTTTGTGTCTCCTCATAGTCGGTCCTCATCGGCAAGACGTAGCCAAGCTTCTTTCCACGCTGGATTGAAACCGTGGTGTCCAGTGTGTTCAACAACACACTGACACACAGTCCGTTTCGCGTTACCGAGAAACTCCGGCCTAAAATCACCGAACTCTGACTATTTGGATTCGGTACCAAGCAAACCTGTTTACTATCACTCAACGAATTCAAATTTCTCATTCTAAAAATTGCTACTACAGCTTGTCCTGGTTGTAATTTTACTTTTCTATCCAAAAAAACTGGTACCTTATTTTCGTCTGTTATTATCCTATTAATTGGTCTCTTAACATACTTTCGGTCCGGGTTTCTAATCCGTATCAGACCGTTGTTCAAGTCAATCATCACGTCAAAATTCCTGACAAAATCTCTGCCCAAGATGAATTGGTCGGCGTCGTCCAGATTCTCTACCACCAGGAAGCTCATCCAAAGGTCTCGTCCTCCCATGTGAAGGACCGTTATCGGTGTTCTTCCGGCTACGTAGATGGCTCCTCGATTGGCTGCGGCTAAACGGAGATTCGTTGGAATTAGATCTTCCCGCGTGAAGCCCATTCTTTCCCAAGTTTTTATCGGCATCACACTCATTACCGCTCCTGTGTCCAGAAGCCCTGTGACTCCGATTTTTGTTCCGTTGGTGTCGAGCAGGTGTGCTGTCACATCTGCTTCATATCCAATGTGTACCGCGTCTTGTTCCATCATGGCGTCATGGCCTATCCTGCGGACTTTGAGTTCCTCTTCACCCAAATAGATCTGCCCTATTTGGTCATCATCTGTTGTTACATAAGTCCTGGTGTAGATACTGATCCCATCCACGTTCAGCATCACTTGATACGGCCCATAGACTTCTAGGTAGCGTCCATGAAGTTTCTTCATGCGAGGGCCACCCGTGGTCAGTAGTGCCCTCACAGCCCTCGACTCGGTGCGTGGCTCCATCTGCCTCAGATAGTCTGCATATGTGTCCAAATGCATCAAAGTGAACTCAGACGGTTCACTCAGATTTCTGATTACCTGATGCCCTGCCACCGAGATTATCGACTGTATTTTACTTCCTTGCGGTGCCATACCGAACCTCTGACCAGAGATAACATTAAGTTTCATGCTCAAGCTGCTTGGTGCTTTTGCCTCTTCAACTTCCGTTGCTTCAAAGTCGTTCAGTTGCTCCTGTAATTTTTCATTCTCCAGCTCGAGTTTCACCTTTTGCTCAATCTCTTTCGTCACTAGTTCCTGCTGTACCCTATTTATAGGATCCCTCGCAGCTGCCCTATAATCGATTTTGAAGTCATCGGCCGCAGTTGCTGTTTCCGGTTCACGTGCTTCCTCTGTTACCGCTTGCATCTTCTTTGCTACCAGCTCTTGAGGTTTATCCTTTCTGCGTGCCTCCGCTTCACTCAAAAGTCGAGCCTTGCTGGCTTTCACTCCTGACAAAGCTTCTTCATGTCTTGGATGCTTGATGTCTGCCACTGCATCCCAGAATTGCGGACAATCTGATTTAAAATGACCTTCCAAGTTACAAAAGAAACACCTCGGGCCGAATTTCGCAATTACTCCTCTCATGAAATCCTCATGATCCAACTCTGACGCATCTTCGTCCTCGAGGCTAAAGCCTATTGCTTTCATGCCTTGTTTGTAAGCTGGGCATGCTGACACATGATGGTCTGTTGAACTGCAATTAGCACAAGAACGTCTCTTGTCCATATCATCCCTCGGTTTGTACCAATTGTTCCCTTGGTTTGCTGGTCCGTTGTTAAAATTGCCATAATTGTTCTTGTAATATCCAGATCTCGAAGGAGGTTTCAACAAAAGATACTCTTTTGATTTGAGCCTCAACTCCTCCGGTGTTGGCGCATTCGTTGATAGTGGTGTGTAATGCGTTGCTAGCATCGTACGAAGTTCATCATTTTTCACAACATCGATGAATTTTGAGGCTACGGCCAGGTTCATCCTTCGGTTTGACTCATCCGGTTGGCTGCGTCTTCTCAGCATTTCCAAATCATCGAGAAACTTGTCTATTGTTTCATCTTCTCGTTGCCTCCGTTTCTCGAAGCGCATCATCGCCTGGTGCCCCTGCACCCCTGATCCGAAACGGTTTAACAAGATTTCGAAGATTTTCTCAGCAGTGTCACGTTGATACTGTTTCTTGGCCATGACACAGTTCAGGGCTGTCCCTTCTAAGTTGCTGGTGAGCGCGCTGCATTCCTGTCTCTCCGACAAGTCCTCTTCCTCGAAATGCAGCTTCATTACCTCTATCCAGGTATCAATACAGCCATCAGATTCGTCTTTGTAGCATCTTGGTTTCTTAAAGACTCTTCTGGACTTCTCACTGCGTTCATTGGTTCTTGATAACCTCGTCAGGAATGTCTCTAAAGACCTGTTCAGGGGTTCAAATGCTGTGGCCATTGCCGTAGCATCCCTTGAGTGTCCCGCTTGAGTGTCCTCACACCTTGTCGAAGGCTCTGTGTGCGGTGCATCCCTGCAATCCGAATCACCATGAGCGTTTCCTGCTTGACCTGCATGACTCCTCTTCGGGCTTGCATGCCCCCTGTTGCCGGAATCACTTCTCCCAGTCGCATGTGTGCCTTGCGTTGGTCGTTCGTCAGAGGTCTGTCTGTTCCCCGTTGAATTTGCTCTACTGTTCGGGCCCCATGCTGTATTACCCCTTGTGGCATAGCCTGATGAACTGCCCCTGCCTCTAGTGGATCCATATGTCTTCCTCCTTTGATGTTCATTGAAGTTCACCCTCGGTTCCCTGCTGGGACCTCCCGAGTTCGGCTCTCCTTCTTTTGGTCCACTCTTGCTGCTTAGTAGCCCGTCCAACCTATCCATGATAGCCTGCGTTCGCCTCTCCATCATCGCATCTATCTTTGTGTCAAGAGACCCAAGAGACTGCTCTTGCTGAATTCTTAACTTCTCCATGTCGGCTCTTAAGCGTAACTCCCTCTGTTCCGCCTCTCTTGTCATTCGCGACAAGTTCCTCGTCATATGTTCGTCCGTTCTTTCTTTCAAGCGTTTTTCGCTTCTGCCAACTTCTTGTCTGTTGCGGTTTATTTCTTCCCGCAGACTTTCTCTTTCAATGTGAACTGCTCTTTCCAGTTCACTCATCCTTATCGACATCTGTTCATTTTGTTCTCCTAAACTGCCCACTATGTTGTTTAAGGCTTCCTCTAGTGCTGCCCCGTTATCCATGAGTGGCGTCACTAGCGGTGGTGTAACTCTGTCGGTCCCAGGTAGCTTCGTGCTGGTCGAGATCCGGGCCTTGACTCTCTGTCTTGACGTCTTTTCATTATCTATTTCAGGATCCGCTAACGCGTTGCCTAGCCCTCTGGTTCTACTCTCTCCAGTTTGTGGCTCTGAACTTGTCCTAATCGCGAAGTCTTTTGACTGGCCTGGTGTGTTTGCCTCTTTGCTTATCGTTGTCACTACACCAAATTTGTCCATGGTTCCAGTCTCTCTTCCGACGTATGCTTCGTTCTCCTGGATCGAACTGTTGAGGCTGACCTGAGATCCAAAGTCCCCTTGCTCCTCTTCATCCTCTTCCTCCTGGGACTCACCATCGTTTCCTGCTCCTCCTCCCATGCTGAATGGAAAGATGTTGAGAACGATGATGAGGTTGTTTGTTTTCCAGTTCCGCTTGCCATCATAGTGTTGTCTGTCGGAGATCTTCTAGTTGCCGTTACTTCAGTTGAGATGTCGGACAGTTCCGACATCTCCTCTCGATCCAACGTCCCGGTGGAAGTGGCAAAATCATGGCCTTGTTCTACCGGAGTAGATTCACTCGCCAGCCTTCTGCCTCTCCCTTCCAGTCCATTTACTCCCTGGTTGTCGTTCATGGTATGGTCCGTATTGACCTCCACTTCTAACAGTTCTCTTCGCTCTTCTGAGGTCTTCTGACTTCTCGTTTCAACCATTCTGCCTGAAACCGTCTCCTCTTTATCGGACCGGGATCGCTTGATCCAATCCACAAAAGGATCGGTCATCGTTTTTCTTTGCTTTTCAGGTATGAATTTCCTAGAGCTATTACCTCGTTTTGGTATCCTTGACTTGTCTAAACTCATTCTTTATTTGTCACTTTCCTATGCCTACTCTTGACTCAATTGCTAGAGACCTTATAGTTTTATTAACAATAATAATGACACAACACAATAAATTTCACCAGATTCTACTAAATAGTGACCACGAATCCCTGTATGTTGTCAGAGTACAGTTTGTATAAAATTTATTCACACTGACCGATTATCGGTCCAAAGATCTGGAAACTAGCACAATATGATGTTATCAGTCAATTTAAAAGATAGTGTACTTACTACCCAATCAAACACAGTTTAGGTTGATTTAAAATCAAAAACAAAAAATATATATTGACACAATATGAATGTATATATTAAAAACGTATGTGTCTTGTACTCTTAGTCGGTCGCAGTACAATAGTCGAACCTGTCTTTTAAAGAAAAAGCTTCCCCTGCTTGGTGCTGCACCAAACAGACAAAACTTTGAAGGCAGTTATTTTCTCAAGTGGGCGTCTATTGCACCCACCGAGTATTGTGTTACCTATCTGCCTTCGGACTGCCCGAGCTAGACCTACTAAAATCCTCAGGGCAGTCACTTTTCCCAAAAACGTGTTATGTTTCAATCCACACCAATGAGTCACGCTCTTTTTAATTTAGACTTAGTGTCGCGAATATCCGAGTTCGGACCTGTTTTGTATTAGTCTGGTTCTTTTTGAAAGGCAAGTTACCAGTGCAGTCACTGATACCTAGCCTGTGTATTAATAACCTAATACCTCTCGCTTTTTAGTCTTTCTTTCGTTTACCTAAGTCCTTAATAAAATAATACCCCTCCGGATTGGCACAAATAGGACCCTTCCGGACTGTCAGAATATGGACCCCTCCGGATTTGGACCCCTCCGAGTTAGTTAATAGTAGACCCCTCCGGATTTGGACCCCTCCGAATTAGCAACTATAAGACCCCTCCGGATTCGGACCCCTCCGGTTTTGTGGAAAGTAGACCCCTCCGGATTCGGACCCCTCTGACTTTGAAAAATTTCGACCCCTCCGGATTGGGAGCCCTTAGCTCTGTCAAAGTAGCTTTTCGTAGTTTTCTTAATCTCAGCTTATACCCCTCCGGATACGTTCTGCGTTGCTTTTATGCTGTTTGAATTAACTGGGAAGGGTATAGGGTCCTTTCCTAGACCCCTCCGGATTGAAGTTAAGGCACTTATTTGACAATTCACACTAACGGTGAAGGGTCTTATCACTTGCCTAATTTCGACTCTATTATGGTTGTCTTGTGCCTTCAGCCCTCCCTTTTTGTCTAGAACTGTCCTAAGTTACTTAGTTCAATCGCTATCAACTTTTGGTAGAGGTATAAGGGTTTTTCAGAAAAATTTATAAAACGTGAAGGGTGTACCCCTCCGGATTTGTGTAATTTGCTAAAAACAATCTCAAAAAATTTTCTCGCTCGCTTTTTCGAGTAATTCTCTTTCCTACTAGTAAGTTCAGCTAATTTCTGATCTAATTGTACCAAGATTGACTCGATATGCTCTGTAGTTCCAAAGTTATTAACCAAAACGTCTTTTTTCCAAACTCAAAAATTTTCTCTCTTATAGGTTCCGCCTAACTTTTTCCGCAAATCTGGTCCTTTCGACCTAAAAATTATTGATCTGAGCTCAGAAGGCCTATAATCTTCTAGTTCAATGCAAAAGACCCGATCTAAAACGCTTTTGTAGAAAAAATTTGCGAAAAACTATGCTACCTGGACCCCTCCGGATTGATGAATCCACCAAACCAAACACGTTATGTTCGATTTCTCTGCAACCCGGAAGGCTTTCGGGTAGCGGGTTTTAAAACTCGTAGATTCACCAGTGGACGTTGTCCGATCAACTATTTTTACTGTCCTAACTCAAAGATTTCAAAAAATTTTCTGATTTTATAGTGTTTCTTACTATCAAAAAATGGGAAAATTTGGTTTTTGGTATCAAACTAGTTCTAACCACTTCCGAACTAAAGTTAACCGGTTCTACTTATTACAGTAGTGCAGTTACGATGTAACACACTAACTTAGCGCTTTTTTCCGTTTCAAAAAATATCGATATCTCAAAAATCGCGACTTGTGGGGGGATCAAAATATCGCTATTTTGACCCTAAAAACCGGTCTGTTTTCGTTGTTTTTCACTGAAAAACGATATAAGACTATTAATATAGGCTATACAAGTAATAATATTAGTAATACTATACCCCTCCGGGTTTGTTTATTATCCGAATTAAGGTGCTTAACTCGGATATTCGCAGTTCGGTGAAGGGTCACTACAGTGCAGCACTGTCGAGCCCCCCACAGATTACTATCTTACTTTTTGTACCAAAAGGGATACAAAACTTGTTAACGATACCCAACAGTCGATTGTTGTTGTCGTTGAGCCCCTTCTTGTTGCTCCTTGTACTGCTTGCCGGATCGGTCTTCACCCAAGACCCTTCCGAATTGAGCGCAAATCAGCTGACCCTTCCGGATTGAGCGCAATTTATCATTAACGTGCTTAAATGCTCAAATAACCCTACAGTACAAGCCTCACAAACGGGCTACAAAATTGATCGTAACAATCCTGACTGATATAAATGCCTGTAACAACAATATATCTATCAACAACAAACGGGAGGGTCGGATAACATCTTGTCTGGGGGGATGATATCTACTGATTTTTTACTTCTTTTTTTTTTACTGTTTTTAGTTTTTTCGGTTATTTTTTTATGTTTTTTGTTTTTCTTGGGTACCATACCACTTTTTGTTTGGTTTTATCTATATCTTTAAGTGTTTTTGGTCACAGACCACTCAGGAAATGACGGGACCGCGAATCCCCCCACCCTTCCTGGTTCCTGAATTTTCGGTCTTAACTAGGTTAAAAAGCTATTCACGATAATCCGGAAGGCTTCCGCGTTCCGAACTACCCTTCCGCCCCGGCGATTTAGGCCTATTAAGGGCGTTAATGTGAGCATCCGCTCGGCGCGGAGTGCTCGTTAACGGTTCTGCCGCTCATGATGTTAAAAAAGAATAACACCCAGGAGCGCCATAAAAACATGTATGTAACATTTGCGCGGAAGATACATATCGAGGGAGAACAAAACTAAGTCCTAAGACGACTGGCTAATGTCTAAACAGAGCTTTGCATGCTTTTCACCGTCTCTACCAAGCCAGTACTTTCGGTGGTCTTTCCAACATCGGGTCGACAAAAAACGTTACTGCTTTCGGCCTCGGTCAAAACACTCAAATTAACTGAATTACATGCAGAAATAGTAGGCTCATGGCTGGATATCAGTATCCCCAGACCACGAGGTCACTCCTAAAAACAGGTCTACTACTACTTATCGAATTATTATTGTTTTTGTTCAGTAGGTAAAAATCATCATCTCCATCGAAGATGGATCAACCCTTTCCCCCAACTCCTAGCTTCTTATTCTAGCAAAATGAATTCAGATGTTAGTTAAATTCAAATCAGGACATGACAGGGAAGCTAAAAGTTCATATAAGATGATAAAAGTTCCAGTCCCGAAATTCGAAGTCGAATAAAGGTAATTTCGTGCATTTTGTAAATTCTGTTCGATGACACTGTAACCATTTTACGAACATAGTGCGATTCAATGAGGACATTGACCGGACTGTCCGGGGAGTATGTGACATTCGACCAGAATGGCCAAAATGCAATTTATGCAGACTTCGAATTTTTAGCAGTAAGCCTTCCGAGTTGATGATTTCGAAGGATTAGCGACGTTATTGGAACGTTTAGCCAAACGGTGAGGGCTAGAATATTCTAGTATTTTAAATTTTCAAAATTTCGAATGATGACGTCACATTTCGGAGAAATGCTGAAATGGCCATTTTTAACAAAAAACGAGTGAAAAAACAGAACAACAACGTTGGTTGCGCTGACGAGAACAACTTGATCGAAATTGAAGAAGTCGAAATTGAAGAAAAACAGCAGCAGAGTGCAGAGAACGTTCCGAGTTGCAACTATTGTGCTGCTACAATAGTTGCAAGGCCGTTGCGAACAACGGTGAAGGGTAAAAAATCAGCCCTCCGTGTTATCGTGAATTCGAACTTGAGGAGCTTGATTCACTGGATTTAAGAATCCGGAAGGGTCTCGGGACGGAAAACTTTTATTGACTCATATGAACTTTTAGCATCCTGTCATGTCCTGACTTGAATTTAATTGATATTTGGATTAGTTTTGACAAGGATGAGGTGCTAAGAGTTGGGGGGGAAAGGGTTGATCCATCTTCGATGGAGATGATGGTTTTTATCTACTGAACAAAAACAATAGTAATATAATAAGTAGTAGCCCTGTTTTTAGGAGTGACCTCGTGGTCTGGGGATACTGAGACCCAGCCATGAGCTCACTATTTTTGCATGTAATTCAGTTAATTTGAGCGTTCTGGTCGAAGCCGGAGAACAGTAACGTTTTTGTCGACCCGATGTTAGAAAGACCACCGAAAAGTACTGGCTTGGTAGAGACGGTGAAAAGCATGCAAAGCTCTGTTTAGACGCTAGCCAGTCGTCTTAAGACTTAGTTTTGTTATCCGTCGATATGTATCTTCCGGGCGAATGTTACAGAAGTACATACTGAAGGAAAATAAAGCTAGGTTCTGAAACGACTGGCTAGCGTCTAAACACAGCTTCACATGCTTTTAACCTTCTCTACCAAAGCCATTCTATGTGTGGTTCCTTAACATCGGGTCGACAAATCACTACTATTTTGGGCTATCGGCCACATCGCGTAAATTAACTTAGTTACATGGAAAAAGAGTGAGCTCATGGATGAGTCTCAGCATCCCCAGACCACCAGGTCACTCCTAAAAACATGGTTACTACTTATTATCATATTAGTTTTGTTTTTGTTCAGTTGATAAAAATCATCAAATCCATCGGAGATGGATCAACACTTTCCCTCATTTCCTAGCTTCCATCATTTGAAAACGAAGTTTGATGCTTGTTAATTAAATTCAGGACATATCCGGAAGCTGTTAAAATTATAGTTTCAGACTTTTCCTGAGACCCTTCCGGATTCTCGAATCCGGACGGAGAGCGGTCTTGTCGTCCTTCTGGAAGGGTAGTTAATGCTCCCGATACCCCTCCGAATTCCCGGGAATTGCTCAGTAACGATTGTACAGCTACAACCGTTACAATTCGGACAGTCTCGATCGTAATTTCAATATAGGTTTCACGTTTTGCTTCACTATCGAGAATCAATGTTGCTGTTTTTTAGCGAAAATTGGTCTCTTCTAATTTTCGTGGTTTTCAGTGTTCGCGAAATTTCAACGTTGTGAACTGTCTTTAATGTCATCCGAATTTTCAAAAAATTACTTCGTCACTACAAATTAGCCTCTCCAAATTCGTCAAATTGCATGATTAACACTGTTATTCCAACGACACTGTCAATTCTCTCACTTCGCTGTTACCAATAAAATTTCGAAGTTATCATGCATTTCGGCGCCATTCAGGTCGAATGTCACAATAAATGTCTTTTTTTTATGTTCCGCTTCAGCGGCAGCTTTACCATGGTTACAAACCGACCCCGCACTAATCCTACTGGTAGTCTACTACCTTTTCTTCCCACAAGAGCTGCTGGGTCTTTCCCATTATAGCACCCCCGCGCTTAAAATCAAAAAAAATAGCCCAACCCAAAACTCTCCCATTATAGACCGCCAAATTTTTCTATTATAGCCCCCCTAAGGTTTCTAATTATACTAATAGGCAGATGACATAATTGATTTCAAAACTCACATTTAAATATGGTTACATTGTATATGTTATTTCAACAGTTTTTGCAATACTTCTCTTTATTTCTTCGAACACTTCCAATTGTTTGTTTTCGCAAAATTTGAGAAACAAGAATTCCGCTAGGTAAAAATCAATCATCCTTCTTTCTGTTCCGTACATTTTTTATATTTTTGCCATTGCATCTCGCCTAAGACTTTCAATTGTTTGGGTATGTGCCCCAGTTATTGGATCCATAAATAGTAGTGTGAATCAGATCGGATAGTGTGTATATAGTTGAAACGTTAGGGGGGGTTGCTATAATGGAAAAGGTTGGGGGGCTATAAATTGTTGAAATACTCGTCTGTGATTAGTCAATTTTCAGACATGGTTGCTCAGAACCAAAAGACGCTAAACGAAATTGTAATTGCTATAATCGAGAAAGGAGTGAAATAATATTGACTTTTGACTTTTAACTTTTCAAATTGACGTCAAAAATAATGCGGTCAAACAAAGATTGTTGATTTTGACTTAAACCACTTAAATGGAAAAAAAATGATCAGAAATTCTTTTTATCTTTAAACATCCAGACGTACTATTAAAAGAGGTTATGGGCAATTGAAGCTTCCAAGCACCAAAATCTTGATGTATTCCGAACAAAAAAACTGCTCATTTTCAAAGAAAACCCCAAAATTTTCCTGTATGATGAGAACGATTCCTAGCCTATGTTGAAGATGATAACCCAAATATAGAATCTGAAAAAGTTAGCAAAGCAAACAGAGATGCTGTTCAGAGGAAGTTGTATCAGGAAGTCACTATGCACCTCAAAGATGATTGTTTGCAGATGATCATTGCTCAGAAAAACTGGAACGGATTCGAAATATGGTATTATTTGCAAAAAACTTTTGGGCAGATTAAAACAAGCCAAATCATTGTGCGTTGGCAAGAGTTTCTGCAGAACATTGTGTTCAAGCTACAACCTGCAGATGAAAAGATCAGCGACAACCTGAAAATAGCCCTAGTTCTTAAAGCATTGGCATAAGAATACGACACATTCATAGCTGCAATACAGTTCCAGCAGATATCGTATCTACAATTGAATGAGCGTCTCCTTGAACGATCACTCGGGGGGAGCTCGAACAAACAAGATACGAGTTCTATGCCCATTGCGGCTCCAGCGATTCATAAAACTGGCCGAGAACAATGGAGGAACTGAACAAGAAAACAAGAAAACCTTGTACTGTACAAAGTGTGGACTTAACAATCTCATTGCTGACAGGTGCTATGCAAAGCAGCATGTTAACAAGCAAAATTCGAGCAACAGTCAAGGAGGTTTCTCTGGGTTTGCATTAACTGCAGCTTCAAATGGGTCGATGGATATTGTGATAGACTGTGGATGCACGAACCATATCACTCCAGACAAATCAATGTTCAAGTCGCTTTCTATGTTGGAAGGGGACGGAAGTGCGATGTTTATTACTAATGGAGATGGGAAGCAAAAGCTAGTACATGGTGTTGGAGAAGTTTGCCTCCCATTCTACGATCGTAAAAAAGCTAAGTACACGTTTAATCTCCAGCGCAAATTGTAGGTGCCGAGCTTCTAATTTTATGTGATATCAGTTTCACTCCTGGTTAAGCAAGGAAACACAGTGATTTTAAACGAAAACCCGCAAATACGTGTGGGAAAACAGAAAGCTTATTTTATTGAAAAAAATGGTCTTTTTTGGTTTAAACATAGTGCAAAAAAGCCGAATATGTCGGCATTGTCCATTGCTAAGTGGCATGCAAGGTTTTTACATGCAAATTATGAAACATTGAAGAAAACAGCAAATCAGGCAGTAAAAGGCATGGTTATTTCCGCTTTATTGGCAACCGATAAATATACTACGTGATCTGAATGTAAGATATCTACGTCTGACATACCTAAAAACCCTCAATTTAGGGCAACATGAAAGTTTGAACTAATTCTACAGTTTATGGACCTAATAGTTTATAGTTACGTTTGTGGACCTTTTCGGGAATCATTGCATGCAAAACAAATATGCAATATCTTTTATTGATGATTTTTCAAGATATGCAACGGTATACTTTATGGACTCTAAAGCCGATTCTTTAGTAAAACTACAAGTTTTTCTCAATACGGTAGTCCAACCAAGTTATGTAACTGGATTTACACTCAGGTCAGATAATGGCGGGGAATTTAATTCAAGCTAATTTCAAAATTTTTGCAAGAGTAGCAGCATTGCACAGCAATTTACAAGTCCTTATTCTCCTCATCAAAATGATATAGCCGAGCGCTATTGGCGAGCGATTTTTGACAATGCACGGGCTCTTTCATTATCGTCAAAACTAATAGAATCTTTTTGGGTTAGGGCAGTTGATACTGTAGTATACATAAGAAATCGTGTACAAACATCTGCTAATAATGTTGATTAAACACAGTACGAAGTTTTTTTTGGAAAGCAACCCAGTATTCATAATTTTAAAGTTTTTGGTTGCTTATGTGTATCAAAAATTGAAACCTACCAGCGCAAGTTGTTAACCAAAGGCAAAAAGACGGTTGTTACTGGTTACGATGGTTCAAGACCTGCATATATTTTATAAAACTTTGTGAAAAAGAAATTTTATTGCTTTCCGAATGCGACGTTTTACGAACAACAATTCCCATATCTCGATAACGGATCAAGGCCCGCAATTGTTTTGCCTTTACCGTCATTGATCGAGTGGGGGCTGTCATAGATTCAGTGGGCGTCAATAATGCACAAACAAGTGCAACTGATGCAAATGATTTATTGCCTAATCTTGAACAGCCGTTATCACCGACAGGAGGAGCTACTTCTACAACTATTGATACTTCTCAAAGAGTATCATCAGCATCTAGTCCTCATAATGAGCAAATGGAGATTAAAGATACTCCATTCTACTTAGATACACGTTAAATTTACACAACTCAAGGTAATATTGATATATCTGATGGCATTGAGTCTTCTCCTCACACCCAACTGCAGACAATCTGCAAAATACTACTTCCCTCACTCGTGACAGTTCGATACATTTTTACCAAATCATTTTTACCAAAAAAATTTGATATATCTGATGGCATTGAGTCTTCTCCTTAACTCCAACTGCAGACAATCTGCTAAATACTACTTCCCTCACTCGTGACAGTTCGATACATTTTTACCAAAACATTCTACATCATCTAAATCAAGAAAACAATTTGTGAGTGATGAAGAACATTCTACTGCTTCGGGACTTGACATTCCTACAACTAATAGGACTGGTCGGATGGTTAGAAGACCAGCATGGCACTACGATTATGATTTTTCTACTGAGGAAAACTGTAATTTTGCAGCGGCTGCTAGCGTCAATGGCAATGTTCCGCTCAATTATGAGGAAGCAGTTTTTTCAACTGATGCTGAAAAATGGCATGCTGCAATGCATAATGAATTCAATAGTCTTTAAAAAAACATGGGATCTTGTGGCTTTACCTTCTCGAAAAACATTAATAAAAGGCAATTTTTTTGATATAAAGCGTAAAAGCGATGGTTCAATTGAACGCTTAAGGGAACGTTTTGTGGCAAAGGGATAAAGTCAACTTTAGAGACAAAATTAAACTTATACTTTTTAACTTACTATTAGTATGACAGATTTGCGTTCATTATTTGCCATTGTATCACAACATGATTTTAAAAATGCGACAAATTGATGTCAAAACAGCATTTTTGAATTCTACTTTAGAGGATGAAATTTTCATTGAGCAACCTCGTGGTTTTGAGTCTGGTGAACGTGATGCATGCAAGCTCAAAAAGAGTATTTAAGATTTAAAACAAGCGAGTCGAATAAGTTTCTAACAAACATTTTATTGGAACTTGGATACTTAAGAAGCTCTGTAGACACTTGTTTATTTTAGCATCCTAAGAAAATGAGTTTCATTGCTGTCTATGTTGATTACATGATAACTTTTGATGTTGACGAATTTTAGTACAAGAACTGATTGCCAAGCTTGGTAAGCGGATTTGTATTGAAGATAAGGGCGCTCCCAAATGGTCCTCGGGAATAAAAGGTCACATTGAAGAAAAAAAATTTCGTTAGTAAAACTACAACTTTTTCTCAATACGGTAGTCCAACCAAGTTATGTAACTGGATTTACACTCAGGTCAGTTAATGGCAGGGAATTTAATTCATGTTGATTTCAAAATTTTTGCAAGAGTAACAGCATTGCACAGCAATTTACAAGTCCTTATTCTCCTCATCAAAATGATATAGCCGAGCGCTATTGGCGAACGATTTTTGACAATGCACGGGCTCTTTCATTATCGTCAAAACTAATAGAATCTTTTTGGGTTAGGGCAGTTGATACTGTAGTATACATAAAAAAATCTTGTACTAACAACTACTAATAATGTTGATTAAACACAGTACGAAGTTTTTTTTGGAAAGCAACCCAGTGTTCATAATTTAAAAGTTTTTGGTCGCTTATGTGTATCAAAATTTGAAACCCACCAGTGCAAGTTATTAACCAACGGCAAAAAGACGGTTGTTACTGGTTACGATGGTTCAAGACTTGCATATATTTTATAAAATTTTGTGAAAAAGAATTTTTATGGCTTTCCGGATGCGACGTTTTACGAACAACAATTCCCATATCTCGATAAGGGATCAAGGCCAGCAATTGTTTTTTTTTTACCGTCATTAATCCAGTGGGGGCTGTCATAGATTCAGTGGGCGTCAATAATGCACAGACAAGTGCAATTGATGCAAAAGATTTTTTGCCTAATCTTGAACAGCCGTTATCACCGACAGGAGGAGCTACTTCTACAACTATTGATAAATCTCAAAGAGTATCATCAGCATCTAGTCCTCATAATGTGCAAATGGAGATTCAAGATACCCCAATCTACTCAAATACACGTGAAAATTACACAACTTAAGGTAAATTTGATATATCTGATGGCATTGAGTCTTCTCCTCACACCCAACTGCAGACAATTTGCAAAATACTACTTCCCTCACTCGTGACAGTTCGATACATTTTTACCAAAACATTCTACATCATCTAAATCAAGAAAACAATCGGTGAGTAATGAAGAACATTCTACTGCTTCGGGACTTGACATTCCTACAACTAATAGGACTGGTCGGATGATTAGAAGACCAGCATGACACTACGATTATGATTTTTGTACTGAGGAAAACTGTAATTTTGCAGTGGCTGCTAGCGTCAATGGCAATGTTCCACTCAATTATGAGGAAGCAGTTTTTTCAACTGATGCTGAAAAATGGCATGCTGCAATGCACAATGAATTCAGTAGTCTTTAAAATAACATGGGGTCTTGTGGCTTTACCTTCCTCAAAAACCATTAATAAAAGGCGATTTTTGTTGATATAAAGCGTAAAAGCGACGCTTCAATTGAACGCTAAAGGGAACGTTTTGTGGCTAAGGGATACAGTCAATTTTATAGACAAAATTATACTGATACTTTTTCACCTACTATTAGTTTGACAGATTTGCGTTCATTATTTGCCCTTGTATCACAACATGATTTAAAAATGCGACAAATTAATGTCAAAACAGCATTTTTGAATTCTACTTTAGAGGATGAAATTTTCGTTGAGCATCCTCGTGGTTTTGAGTCTGGTGAAAGTGATGCATGCAAGCTCAACAAGAGTATTTAAGATTTAAAACAAGCGAGTCGAGCTTGGAATCAGTTTCTAACAAAAATTTTATTGGAACTTGGATACTTAAGAAGCTCGGTAGACACTTGTTTATTTTAGCATCCTAAGAAAATAAGTTTCCTTGCTGTGTATGTTGATTACATGATAACTTTTGATGTTGACGATTTTCAGTACAAGAACTGATTGCCAAGCTTGGTAAGCGGATTCGTATTGAAGATAAGGGCGCTCCCGAATGGTCCTCGGGAATAAAAAGTCACATTGGTGAAAAAATTTTTCGTTAATAAAACTACAACTTTTTCTCAATACGGTAGTCCAACCAAGTTATGTAACTGGATTTACACTCAGGTCAGATAATGGCGGGGAATTTAATTCATGTTAGTTTCAAAATTTTTGCAAGAGTAACAGCATTGCACAGCAATTTACAAGTCCTTATTCTCCTCATCAAAATGATATAGCCGAGCGTTATTGGCGAACGATTTTTGACCATGCACGGGCTCTTTCATTATCGTCAAAACTAATAGAATCTTTTTGGATTAGGGCAGTTGATACTGTAGTATACATAAGAAATCTTGTACTAACATCCACTAATAATGTTGATTAAACACAGTACGAAGTTTTTTTTGGAAAGCAACCCAGTGTTCTTAATTTAAAAGTTTTTGGTTACTTATGTGTATGAAAAATTGAAACCCACCAGCGCAAGTCGTTAACCAACGGCAAAAAGACGGTTTTTACTGGTTACGATGGTTCAAGACTTGCATATATTTTATAAAATTTTGTGAAAAAGAATTTTTACGCTTTCCGGATGCGACGTTTTACGAACAACAATTCCCATATCTCGATAACGGATCAAGGCGTGCAATTGTTTTGTTTTTACTGTCATTGATCCAGTGGGGGCTGTCATAGATTCAGTGGGCGTCAATAATGCACAAACAAGTGCAACTGATGCAAAAGAGTTTTTGCCTAATCTTTAACAGCCGTTATCACCGACAGGAGGAGCTACTTCTACAACTACTGATACTTCTCAAAGATTATCATCAGCATCTAATCCTCATAATGTGCAAAAGGAGATTCAAGATACTCCAATCTACTCAGATACACGTGAAAGTTACACAACTTAAGGTAAATTTGATATATCTGATGGCATTGAGTCTTCTCCTCACACCCAACTGCAGACAATTTGCAAAATACTACTTCCCTCACTCGTGACAGTTCGATACATTTTTACCAAAACATTCTACATCATCTAAATCAAGAAAACAATTTGTGAGTAATGAGGAACACGCTACTGCTTCGCGACTTGACATTTCTACAACTAATAGGACTGGTCGGATGATTAGAAGACCAGCATGACACTATGATTATGATTTTTCTACTGAGGAAAACTGTAATTTTGCAGTGGCTGTTAGCGTCAAGGGCAATGTTCCACTCAATTATGAGGAAGCAGTTTTTTCAACTGATGCTGAAAAATGACATGCTGCAAAACAGCATTTTTGAGTTCTACTTTAGAGGATGGAATTTTCATTGAGCAACCTCGTGGTTTTGAGTCTGGTGAACGTGATGCATGCAAGCTCAACAAGAGTATTTAAGATTTAAAACAAGCGAGTCGAGCTTGGAATCAGTTTCTAACAAAAATTTTATTGGAACTTGGATACTTAAGAAGCTCGGTAGACACTTGTTTATTTTAGCATCCTAAGAAAATGAGTTTCATTGCTGTGTATGTTGATTACATGATAACTTTTGATGTTGACGACTTTCAGTACAAGAACTGATTGCCAATCTTGAAGATAAGGGCGCTCCCGAATGGTCCTCGAGAATAAAAATTCCCATTGGTGAAAAACTTATAACATTTCTCAAAAAAGATACGTCAAAAATTTAATCGAAAATTGGAATATGCAAATTTGCAAACCGGTTTATGAACATTTGGTTACATCTAAAAGTGCAACTGATGATGAAAGTCTATCAGATTGTTCCCTTTTTCAGCAGTTAGTGGGGGCGTTATTGTTTTAAGCTGTAACAACTAGGCCGAATATTGCTTTTGCAGTAAGCTTACTCTCTCAAGCGTGCAAAAGTCCAACAGTGAAAGATTTTATTGCAGCAAAAAGAGTACTACGCTAGTCAAAGGGCCCAAATTATTTCCTTACTTATTCATGACATGATAATGTTCTAGGTATTTTTGCGCACAGTGATGCCTATTGGGCAAGCGACGTAAAGACCAGAAAATCTGTATCTGGCAAAGTTATTAAATTAAATGAGTCAGACTCACCGGTGTTTGGCGAACTGCTAAACAAATTGCGGTATCATTATCTACATGTAAATGGCTCTATCGGTCTTGGCTCAAGAAGTTTTGTTTCTGAAACATGTGTTTGAGAGTGTTAAATATAAAACTACTCGCCCTATTTTGTTTAATGACAACAAAGGAGCATTCCTTGTAGCTCACGAAACAGCTTCAAGATCGAGAGCCAAACATATAGACATCAAAGTACACTTTGTTCGAGAACAAATTCGCTCTGGTAAGATGACGTTAAAATATCTTCCTACAATTATTCATGCGGATGCTCTGAAAAAAGGACTTCCACGTATTCGTTTTGCGCAGATAGGCAAGCTTCTCTTTGGAAGTTCCTTTTGAGGGGGACTGTTGAAAAAATAGTCAGTGATCGGTCAATTTTCAGACATGGTTGTTTACAACCAAAAGACTGTAAACGAAATTGTAATAGCTATATTCGAGAAAGAATTGAAACAATTTTGACTTATGACTTTTAACTTTTTAAATTGACATCAAAAATAATGCGGTTGAACAAAGTTTGAGTTTGACTTAAACCACTTCAATAGAAAATAAATGATAAGAAATTTTTTTTTCTTAAACATCCAGACGTATTATTATAAGATACTTTAATCGGATGGGGGCTATAATGAGAAAAAACCGAGCTGCTTACAAACAGCCCATGAACCGAGCGCAACTGATCGGTCTAGTGGAGACGTCGTGGCTCTGAAGCAGAGTGATTGTGAGTAGAGGATAAACTCTGCTTTATGAGGGCATTCAAGTTTGTTTCCCCAATGAATCTCGATACACTTTTGGAGCAAGAAAAATCCTGCCAATAATCTTCGCTAACGTATTTTCCGCACACGCTGTTATGCTGTTTGCAAATTTTAGAGCCTAATTGAAGTCATATTGCGAGTTTCATTGTTTTTTGGTCCGATAGTTTTAACCTTAAATGTTTTGAACTGGATGATATTCAAACAATGGGAGCCAAATCTATCCGGGAACGTGTTAAATCTTTTAACGTCTTCTGGTTCGAATCTTATAATCAATTCAGCAACTTTGCTGTCACAAATTGTCCCTTCGTTTTAATTTTGTTTTCATGAGGCGTTGAAAAATTTCCAAGTTCTAACCACCTGCTAAGCGTAAAATTATAGATTCCATCAACATGCTCCAAATCAAAAAGTTCGCTGAAAGCATTTTTCGCTCCTACTGCTTAGATTTAGCAAGCTAGTAAAGCCATTACACGAGCAGAAGAATCAACCAAACCATTTTCGATTGCCAGGAGAACTGCTTCTAAAAACTTGTTACATCCATTTTCACATTAGTGACCTTGCATAATGAGTCTCCTATACTTTGTCTTAGCATTCCCAAAAATCAGTTGGCAAAAAACAACGACTTGTACGCAAAAGTTATAGGAATTTTGGCAAGCTAGAGTAATTGTTCTGGCGGTAAAAACAGTCATGGGCGTCCAGTTTAACAATAACATCCGAGATTTATTCAAATTCTTATTATTTTCGTCGAGCATTTCTTTTCGAGAAAAATCACCGGTTAATGCGAATTTATATAGATCATGAAATGAAATATTTAAAGTGAATTAATTTTTACAAACGAACTACAGATTTTTTTTTCAGAAAAAACATTGCCCGAGCTTCAAGCCAGCACGTTTCCACCTTCAAACCAGAAAGCCACTTGACATATCTGTCCCTAAAATCCCTCAAAGTACGATCAAAAAACAAGCACAAACAACAAACATAACACATAAAATTAAAAAGTTTATCACAAAAATTAGGCTGATAGCAAGCATGAGCTCAGAGCAATTTATCTCAAGCAAATTTACTCATTAACTGCTACTGTTGAGAACAACTGCATTTCTAAAGAAAATCTCAACAAACAGACCAAATAATGTCTACCTAAGTTTGTCCGAGGGCAAAATCACAAATCTGCGTTTGGTTTTTTTTATCCTAAAGCAGTGAATGTTCTTCAACTACCAAGTGCAATTAATCACCGCAAAAAAATATCACGAGAATCAATGTTTCTGGTGAGAAGAAGTTTTTAGGGTAAACTGAACTGGAAGTGACTATTCAAAACAAAACTCAGGAGATTTTTCACAAGAATGATCATACAGTGCGCGAATGCAATCCTTCAAGAAGTTCCTTTCAAATTCCATCTTTCCATGAAGGTACGAAGTTATCATGTGGATTGATGTTTTTTGAAAGACAAAAGATTTCTTATTCACAGTTTACACAGTGGTTTTGTAGATATTTCAAAAAAAGACAATTCCCTCAATATGCATGTCCAACAAAATTTTCAGCTTTTCAACGAAGTTTTTCGTCCTCAGTCATATTCTGCAATTCAACATAGCGACTAGGTAGAAACAGAACCAGCTTAAACACAAAATGTAATATAAGTAACCGATAAGAATAGGGGTTGCTGGCAGTGCGACACAATTGTTTCTGATAGAAAAACAATCAGTATTTCCCCTCCTGGTCACTTTGAAGGAACAGAACCAAAAAATTGTTCAAACAATCAAACAATTTCAACAAATGCACTGCCCCTGCTCAAAGTTTGTCCAAAATGCAAAATTTGGCTCACCTCTTTATTTGGAAGAAAAATGTAGACATGAAACACTTCAACCAAGTCGTACACTTCCATGAGTACACTAACCTTTCCAAACCATACCAAACTTTATACATAAAAAAGACAGATAACCCTGATCTCTTCAAAAACAAGAAAACATCTCGGCAATCGTTTTCTTTTCTCCTTAGAAAAAAAGAGAAAAATTCCAAAGTGAGGAACAGTGAATTTTAGTTCACCAATCTCATTAAGTCATATTATGCAATTCAACATAGCGACTAGGTAGAAACAGAACCAGCTTAAACACAAAATGTAATATAAGTAACCGATAAGAATAGGGGTTTAAACACTCACCAATCTCGAGTTTCTAAATTTATTATCCTTAAGTTCATTTGGCTTGCGGAATCCTTTGAATTTTTTTTCCATTCTGAAAAATTGCACCGTTTTAAAAAATGCACTAATTTTATTTCCATACTTCAAGAAGCAAAATATTCAACAAATAGTGATAGCTTGCTCCGTAATAAGATTGAAAAACACGATATTCTTTTTGATTTTATTCCGACTGCAAATAATGACGGAGAACTTTTTAAATTGACATCAAAAATAATGCGGTTGAACAAAATTTGTTGAGTTTGACTTAAACCACTTCAATAGAAAATAAATGAAAGAGATTGAGTTTCATACATTCAGTCGTTGTTATCCGCCATGTTTTGTTGCATTTTTCAAAGAGCCACAGTTTTTACTGAGAACAGGACTTAGCAACTGGAAATTGAACGAAAAAAAAACTAATTTGATAACGCATCTTGTTTTAAAAAATTCCAATAATTTTTGATCATAGATTCTCACGTGAATTCCAAAATATTACATTTAATCTCTTTCGTTAAAAATATTTAAAATTAGAGGCGAAAAATGACTAATGGCCATTTACCGAGCCGAAAATTCCTAATTCGATTAAAAATTTGAACATCAAAGTGCTCCAAGACCATATTGACTGACATCCGGCTTATACAGGAAATTTATTGATGAATATAGTAGTAGTTTAGCGATGGTTTTCAAATTTTATACTTACACTTGCCATTTTCCTGCTAATTTTTATCTTCTAAAAATAAAATTACTGCCAAAAACAAAAAACCCAATTATGTTGCAATATTTTAGACCCACCAATCTTATGAACAGTAATACTAAAACTTTTCTTACATGCATTCAGTCTTACAAAAACTTGAATAGTCGATTACTTTGGAACAATTAGCAAGCAAAACAGATAAAATTTGATTTTCAAAATTTTTTAACAGAGTCGACAGATTGTTTTTCTGAGATTTTTTGATGGTTTGAATCTGAAATCTTTTGCAGTAAAAGCCATCAAATATTTATAGTTGATCGCAAAAGCAATGAATTAAATCAACGGGCTAGTAACAGCCCGCTTTGAAACTTATCGTGGTTTTAGGCAGGGATGTCTTTTATCTGCTTTTTCATTCATTTTGTTGACAGAGCCGCTTCTACTGCAATTAAGCCAAAGTAATTACGTTGAATTTTGCGATGAGTTTCACCCATAAAAAATTTCGTGGGAAAATGAATTCACATGCTTTCTTATAATTGAAGGCTGTGAAAGAGTCCTACGCTCCGTGCAGAACTACTGCGAGCAAATGCAGCTACAAGTTAGTGAGTCAAAGAGTGAATAGTACGCAAAAGTTATAGGAATTTTGGCAAGCTAGAGTAATTGTTCAGGCGGTAAAAACAGTCATGGGCGTCCAGTTTAACAATAACACCCGAGATTTATTCAAACTTCTTATTATTTTCGTCGAGCATCTCTTTTCGAGAAAAATCACCGGTTAAAGCGAATTTTTATAGATCATGAAATGAAAGATTTAAAGTGAATTAGTTTTTACAAACGAACTACAGGTTTTTTTTTCAGAAAAAACATTGCCCGAGCTTCAAGCCAGCACGTTTCCACCTTCAAACCAGAAAGCCACTTGACAGATCTGTCCCTAAAATCCCTCAAAGTACGATCAAAAAACAGGCACAAACAACAAACATAACACATAAAATTAAAAAGTTTATCACAAAAATTAGGCTGATAGCAAGCATGAGCTCAGAGCAATTTATCTCAAGCAAATTTACTCATTAACTGCTACTGTTGAGAACAACTGCATTTCTAAAGAAAATCTCAACAAACAGACCAAATAATGTCTACCTAAGTTTGTCCGAGGGCAAAATCACAAATCTGCGTTTGGTTTTTTTTATCCTAAAGCAGTGAATGTTCTTCAACTACCAAGTGCAATTAATCTGGAAGTGACTATTCAAAACAAAACTCAGGAGATTTTTCACAAGAATGATCATACAGTTCGCGAATGCAATCCTTCAAGAAGTTCCTTTCAAATTCCATCTTTCCATGAAGGTACGAAGTTATCATGTGGATTGATGTTTTTTGAAAGACAAAAGATTTCTTATTCACAGTTTACACAGTGGTTTTGTAGATATTTCAAAAAAAGACAATTCCCTCAATATGCATGTCCAACAAAATTTTCAGCTTTTCAACGAAGTTTTTCGTCCTCAGTCATATTCTGCAATTCAACATAGCGACTAGGTAGAAACAGAACCAGCTTAAACACAAAATGTAATATAAGTAACCGATAAGAATAGGGGTTGCTGGCAGTGCGACACAATTGTTTCTGATAGAAAAACAATCAGTATTTCCCCTCCTGGTCACTTTGAAGGAACAGAACCAAAAAATTGTTCAAACAATCAAACAATTTCAACAAATGCACTGCCCCTGCTCAAAGTTTGTCCAAAATGCAAAATTTGGCTCACCTCTTTATTTGGAAGAAAAATGTAGACATGAAACACTTCAAGCAAGTCGTACACTTCCATGAGTACACTAACCTTTCCAAACCATACCAAACTTTATACATAAAAAAGACAGATAACCCTGATCTCTTCAAAAACAAGAAAACATCTCGGCAATCGTTTTCTTTTCTCCTTAGAAAAAAAGAGAAAAATTCCAAAGTGAGGAACAGTGAATTTTAGTTCACCAATCTCATTAAGTCATATTATGCAATTCAACATAGCGACTAGGTAGAAACAGAACCAGCTTAAACACAAAATGTAATATAAGTAACCGATAAGAATAGGGGTTTAAACACTCACCAATCTCGAGTTTCTAAATTTATTATCCTTAAGTTCATTTGGCTTGCGGAATCCTTTGAATTTTTTTTCCATTCTGAAAATTTGCACCGTTTTAAAAAATGCACTAATTTTATTTCCATACTTCAAGAAGCAAAATATTCAACAAATAGTGATAGCTTGCTCCGTAATAAGATTGAAAAACACGATATTCTTTTTGATTTTATTCCGACTGCAAATAATGACGGAGAATTTTTTAAATTGACATCAAAAATAATGCGGTTGAACAAAATTTGTTGAGTTTGACTTAAACCACTTCAATAGAAAATAAATGAAAGAGATTGAGTTTCATACATTCAGTCGTTGTTATCCGCCATGTTTTGTTGCATTTTTCAAAGAGCCACAGTTTTTACTGAGAACAGGACTTAGCAACTGGAAATTGAACGAAAAAAAAACTAATTTGATAACGCATCTTGTTTTAAAAAATTCCAATAATTTTTGATCATAGATTCTCACGTGAATTCCAAAATATTACATTTAATCTCTTTCGTTAAAAATATTTAAAATTAGAGGCGAAAAATGACTAATGGCCATTTACCGAGCCGAAAATTCCTAATTCGATTAAAAATTTGAACATCAAAGTGCTCCAAGACCATATTGACTGACATCCGGCTTATACAGGAAATTTATTGATGAATATAGTAGTAGTTTAGCGATGGTTTTCAAATTTTATACTTACACTTGCCATTTTCCTGCTAATTTTTATCTTCTAAAAATAAAATTACTGCCAAAAACAAAAAACCCAATTATGTTGCAATATTTTAGACCCACCAATCTTATGAACAGTAATACTAAAACTTTTCTTACATGCATTCAGTCTTACAAAAACTTGAATAGTCGATTACTTTGGAACAATTAGCAAGCAAAACAGATAAAATTTGATTTTCAAAATTTTTTAACAGAGTCGACAGATTGTTTTTCTGAGATTTTTTGATGGTTTGAATCTGAAATCTTTTGCAGTAAAAGCCATCAAATATTTATAGTTGATCGCAAAAGCAATGAATTAAATCAACGGGCTAGTAACAGCCCGCTTTGAAACTTATCGTGGTTTTAGGCAGGGATGTCTTTTATCTGCTTTTTCATTCATTTTGTTGACAGAGCCGCTTCTACTGCAATTAAGCCAAAGTAATTACGTTGAATCTTGCGATGAGTTTCACCCATAAAAAATTTCGTGGGAAGATGAATTCACATGCTTTCTTATAATTGAAGGCTGTGAAAGAGTCCTACGCTCCGTGCAGAACTACTGCGAGCAAATGCAGCTACAAGTTAGTGAGTCAAAGAGTGAATAGTACGCAAAAGTTATAGGAATTTTGGCAAGCTAGAGTAATTGTTCAGGCGGTAAAAACAGTCATGGGCGTCCAGTTTAACAATAACACCCGAGATTTATTCAAACTTCTTATTATTTTCGTCGAGCATCTCTTTTCGAGAAAAATCACCGGTTAAAGCGAATTTTTATAGATCATGAAATGAAAGATTTAAAGTGAATTAGTTTTTACAAACGAACTACAGGTTTTTTTTTCAGAAAAAACATCGCCCGAGCTTCAAGCCAGCACGTTTTCACCTTCAAATCAGAAAGCCACTTGACAGACCTGTCCCTAAAATTCCTCAAAGTACGATCAAAAAACAGGCACAAACAACAAACATAACACATAAAATTAAAAAGTTTATCACAAAAATTAGGCTGATAGCAAGCATGAGGTCAGAGCAGTTTATCTCAAGCAAATTTACTCATTATTTGCTACTGTTGAGAACAACTGAATTTCTAAAGAAAATCTCAACAAACAGACCAAATAATGTCTACCTAAGTTTGTCCGAGGGCAAAATCACAAATCTGCGTTTGGTTTTTTTTATCCTAAAGCAGTGAATGTTCTTCAACTACCAAGTGCAATTAATCACCGCAAAAAAATATCACGAGAATCAATGTTTCTGGTGAGAAGAAGTTTTTAGGGTAAACTGAACTGGAAGTGACTATTCAAAACAAAACTCAGGAGATTTTTCACAAGAATGATCATACAGCTCGCGAATGCAATCCTTCAAGAAGTTCCTTTCAAATTCCATCTTTCCATGAAGGTACGAAGTTATCATGTGGATTGATGTTTTTTGAAAGACAAAAATTTCTTATTCACAGTTTACACAGTGGTTTTGTAGATATTTCAAAAAAAGACAAACCCTTCAATATGCATGTCCAACAAAATTTTCATCTTTTCAACGAAATTTTTCGTCCCCAGCCATATTATGCAATTCAACATAGCGACTAGGTAGAAACAGAACCAGCTTAAACACAAAATGTAATATAAGTAACCGATAAGAATAGGTGTTGCTGGCAGTGCGACACAATTGTTTCTGATAGAAAAACAATCAGTATTTCCCCACATGGTCACTTTGAAGGAACAGAACCAAAAAATTGTTCAAACAATCAAACAATTTCAACAAATGCACTGCCCCTGCTCAAAGTTTGTCCAAAATGCAAAATTTGCTCACCTCTTTATTTCGAAGAAAAATGTAGACATGGATCTCATCAACCAAGTCGTACACTTCCATGAGTACACTAACCTTTCCAAACCACACTGAAATTTATATGAAAAAAAATACATATAACACTGATTTCTTCAAAAACAAGAAAACATCTAGGCAATCATTTTCTTTTCTCTTTAGAAAAAAAAGAGAAAAACTCCAAAGTGAGGAACAGTGAAGTTTAGTAAGGTCACCACACTGATGACCAAAAACAAAAATTTTCGAGTTTCTAAATTTATTATCCTTAAGTTCATTTGGTTTGCGGAATCCTTTGAATTTTTTTCCATTCTGAAAAATTGCACCGTTTTTGAAAAATGCAATAATTGTGTTTTCATACTTTAAGGAGCAAAAAATTCAAATAGTGCTAGCTTGCTCCGTAATAAGATTGAAAAACACAATAATTTTTTTGATTTTTTTCCAACTGCAAATAATGACAGAAAACTAATGATAGTTTGGTCAGCTAATCTTGGTACAACCAACAAGCGCGCATCTTCTAGCGGAGTTCAAATGTTTAGGTTCATTTTGATAGACTACACATACGTCAAAATTTGTTGGAATCCGAAAAGCGAGGCTGTGATTTTGAAAGTTTTGGCCCTGAGTCTCAAAAACTTAGATAGTGGATCCCAATTTTTTCAACTGGAGGTTTTATTGCTATCCCATATGATGAAAACAACAACTAAACGTTGATGAGTCCAAAAGACGCTGGAGTTAGGAGATTCAAAAAAGCTCAATCATCAAATGTTAGATAAATTTCAGTTTTTAGAGTATGTATAGGAAAATAAACAATGTAATTATACTCATTACGACAAAAAATAAAGCTTTTGAGCGTCTAGAATTTTTAAATGAATGAGATTGAGTTTCATACATTCAGCGTTGTTAGCCGCCATTTTTTGTTGCATGTTTTTAAAGAGCCACAGTTTTTACTGAGAACAGGACTTATCAACTACAAATTGAACGAAAAAAACTAAAATGATAACGCATCTTGTTTTAAGAAATTCCAATAATTTTTGATCATAGATTCTCACGTGAATTTCAAAATTGCGTTTTGAGATCTGCCAATTTTTTTGAAAACAGAAGAAAGAAAATCAAATTTCATAAAATTTTGTTAATGAAGCATCCTAAAAAACTGATTCATTTTTTTTATGAAATCTTTCCAACGCTAACGAATTTCAAAAAAGTGCATTTTGTGTCAGCGAAACTTCAAAATCTTGAAAACAGAAACAAATATTCGAAAATTCACAACATTCCAGAAAAGGCTTTAGTACATTTTTCAGGGATTTGTAAAATTTTTAAGGCAATGGTCTTCAAAAAACTCGTATACAAAAAAAAACAATACAAAAAGACAGTAACATTTTCACGACAGACAAGGACTTTCGTGAAATCAAGAAATTTTACACTAATATAATTTTAATTGCTTTCTGTTCCAGATATTACATTTTATCTCTTTCGTTAAAAATATTTAAAAACAGAGGCGAAAAATGACTAATGGCCATTTACCGAGCCAAAAACTCCTAATTCGATTAAAAATTTGAAATTTTGTTGACAAATCGGTATTGATTTAAAGAATATGCGTTACAAGATTTTCAGTTTTAAAATTCCTAATTCGATTAGAAATTTGGTAACAAGTCGGTATTGATTTAAGGAACATACGGTACAAGATTTTCAGTTTTAACATGATTGTTTTTTACTGGACAGATTATTCGAATAAAACAGACTTGTTAACCACTCAAATACCTTGAAAAACAACTGAAAAATTTTATTAAAATGAACTGGTTTTAATGTTTTTTTAATTTGTGTAAAACTTTATTTGCAGTAGAAATGAAGATTTGATCAATAAAAATTACACAGAAACGAAAAACTTTTATTTATTTTTAGTGATGAGTGATACACACAAAAATTATCGTTTTTTAAGAGTCTATAGCGTGTCAAAAAAATAGGCTGCGAGGCTTTTAACCCGAATCAATATACTAAGAAGATGTGTTGTCTATATAATCTTGAAGTGCGGGAGAATTTGGTTTTGCACAAAATGACATAAATTGTTTTTCTGGAGAGGCACACAGAATCCAATTGATTTTATTAAGTACAAACAGTTTCCACTACTGGGATCCATCTGAGGAATCAATTAAGCATTTACTTTTTGAATTCCCTGTTTTGCTTTCTTTTTCAAGGAAAATTAGTATATACAAAACTGGTATCTCTGAAAAGTAAACTTAAATATCTCATCAATATTGGGCAAGCGACGTAAAGACCAGAAAATCTGTATCTGGCAAGGTTATTAAATTAAATGAGTCAGATTCACCGGTATTTTGGCGAACTGCTAAACAAATTGCGTTATCATTATTTACATGTGAATGGATCTATCGGTCTTGGCTCAGGAAGTTTTGTTTCTGAAACATGTGTTTGAGAGTGTTAAATATAAAACTACTCGCCCTATTTTGTTAAGTGACAACAAAGGAGCAATCCTTGTAGCTCACGAAACAGCTTCAAGATCGAGAGCCAAACATATAGACATCAAAGTACACTTTGTTGGAGAACAAATTCGCTCTGGTAAGATGACATCAAAATATCTTCCTACTGCAATTATGCTTGCGGATGCTCTGACAAAAGGACTTCCACGTATTCGTTTGGCGCAGATAGGCAAGCTTCTCTTTGGAAGTGCCTTTTGAGGGGGACTGTTGAAAAACTAGTCAGTGATTGGTCAATTTTCAGACATGGTTGCTTACAACCAAAAGACTCTAAACGAAATTGTAACAGATATATTCGAGAAAGGATTGAAACAATATTGACTTATGACTTTTAATTTTCTAAATTGACATCAAAAATAATGCGGTCGAACAAAATTTGTTGAGTTTGACTTAAACCACTTCAATAGAAAATAAATGAATGAGATTGAGTTTCATACATTCAGTCGTTGTTATCCGCCATGTTTTGTTGCATGTTTTCAAAGAGCCACAGTTTTTACTGAGAACAGGACTAAGCAACTGGAAATTGAACGAAAAAAACTAAATTGATTACGCATCTTGTTTTAAAAAATTCCAATAATTTTTGATCATAGATTCTCACGTGAATTTCAAAATATTACATTTTATCTCTTTCGTTAAAAATATTAAAAACAGAGGCGAAAAATGACTAAAGGCCATTTATCGAGCCAAAAATTCCTAATTCGATTAAAAATTTGAACATCAAAAGGCTCCAAGACCATATTGACTGACATCCGCCTTATACAGGAAATTTATTGATGAATATAGTAGTAGTTTAGCGATGGTTTTCAAAATTTATACTTCCACTTGCCAATTTCCTGCTAATTCTTCTCTTCTAAAAATTATATTAGTGCCAAAAACAAAAAACCCAATTATGTTGCAATATTTTAGACCCACCAATCTTATGAACAGTAATACTAAAACTTTTCTTACATGCATTCAGTCTTACGAAAACTTGAATAATCGATTACTTTGGAACAATTAGCAAGCAAAACAGATAAAATTTGATATTTCAAAAATTGTTAACAGAGTCGACAGATTGTTTTTCTGAGATTTTTTGATGGTTTGAATCTGAAATCTTTTGCAGTAAAAGCCATCAAATATTTATAGTTGATCGCAAAAGCAATGAATTAAATCAACTGGCTAGTAACAGCCCGCTTTGAAACTTATCGCGGTTTTAGGCAGGGATGTCTTCTATCTGCTTTTTCATTCACTTTGTTCACAGAGCCGCTTCTACTGCAATTAAGCCAAAGTAATTACGTTGAATCTTGCGATGAGTTTCACCCATAAAAAATTTCGTGGGAAGATGAATTCACATGCTTTCTTATAATTGAAGGCTGTGAAAGAGTCCTACGCTCCGTGCAGAACTACTGCGAGCAAATGCAGCTACAAGTTAGTGAGGCAAAGAGTGAATATCTTTCATGTGTAGATCTATCGCCAATTAAAGGCGTTGAATAAACTAAAATCTTGGGTTTTATGTTCTATGCTTTCAATCAAAGAGACAATTTTAACGGATCAAACAAAAAAAAACGAAAGGCCTTCTTTCCTAGGGCAAATTTTGTGTGCAAAAACTCTCACAATCTCAGTTTATAATCTGCCCAAATTTTTTAATTATGCGCGACATGTAAATGTAGACTTAAATTTTGTTAGTTCAGGTCGGGGTCTTCTAAATATTCAGTTGAAGAAGGAAGAGAAAAAAAGAATTGATATTCGAAAAACAGTGGTATTTCACACTGTTTTTAATGACCGTATTGATTTAAGGAACATACGGTACAAGATTTTCAGTTTTAACATGATCGATTTTTATTGAACAGGTTATTTGAATGAAACAGACTTGTTAACCACTCAAACAACTTTATTGAAAAGCGACTGAAAAATTTTATTAAAATGAACTGGTTTTAATGGTTTTTTTTTGTGTAAAATTTTATTTGCAGTAGAATTGATGATCTGATCAATTAAAATTACATAAAAACGAGAAATATTTATTTATTTTTAGTGATGAGTTATACATACAAAAACTATCTTTTTTTACGAGTCTTCAGCGTGTCAAAAAAGTAGGCTGCGAGGCCTTTAACCCTAATCAATATACTAAGAAGATGTGTTGTCTACATAATCTTGAAGTGCGGGAGAATTTGGTTTTGCACAACATGACATATACTGTTTTTCTGGAGAGGCACGCAGATTCCAACTGATTTTATAAAGTACAATCAGTTGCAACTTCGGGGATTTATCTCAGGAAACAATTAAGCATTTACTTTTTGAATTCCCTGTTTGCTTTTTTTCAAGGAAAATTAGAAAATACAAGACTGGTATCTCTAAAAAGTAAACTTAAATATCTCATCAATATGTTCTCGAGTTTCCTAGACAACAAAACTAATCAAAAAATTGATTTTAAAGGATTGTAGATCTTTGGTAGATCTTTTACGTTTTTTATTCGACTTGTGTCATTTGATTTTTGACAAAAACAATTATCTCAAACAAGGGTCTCAAAATATTGCGAAAATGTTTGGATAGAAAAAATTTTCTTTTTTCTCTGACCTTTAAACTTTGAGTTCCAAACACTTTGTTTATAAATGTCATCTCTGAGCTAAGAACAAAAGTCACCTCAACCTTTTTAACAAACTTTTAACAATTGACAAGAAAAAAACTACACGGTACTTCCCTCAAATAAAGAACAACCGCCTCCCCCCGCAATTGTTTTCTTATTGTTTTTTATGTTGCTAAGTTAGGAGGACTATAACTGGAAAAAAAATTTAGTACTAAATGGTAAAGACCAGTTTATGACTATTAAAATTATTTGTGTTGTCCAATATATCGCTTGTGCTATATTGTTCTTAACAATATATAATCACAACCTTGTGTACACATAATAAGATTTTTTCAAACTCCATTCCCTGGAATTGAATTGGAAAAAATATCAAAAATGTAAAAAAACAATCGTTTATGAATGATGAAAATATAACTCAAGTACCAATCATAAAATTCTGATTGACTTAAATCCTAAATAAAAAAAGTCAATTTTAAATCAGCGTTGATGGGCAGTCTGTCAAAGTGAGAGGAATTTAGAATACTTAAGATAAAATGCAAAAAAAACCTACAGAGCTTCCGCTTCTGAAATATTGAGCATTTTCCAATTAATATGAGAGCAAAAACTACAATTTCCAAATCACCTACAACCAACAGAGGCAATATAAATCTTTGAACTTCAAAGATTGTCGCTCCCCCAGAAACAGAACAACTTATCTAAAGCATAAAGGTTCGTGGATGGCTACTGTTGGGAAAAACTGAATTCTTAATGGGATGCTCAATAAAAAAGCGGATTAATGTCAACCCGAAAATGTCAGAGGTCAAAATCAAAAATCTGCTTATTTTTTTTTTGACTAATTGCAGTGCAAGTTCTGCAACCACCAAGTAGAATTAATCACAGCACAAAAAAATCACAAAAAAGCTGCATACGCGAGTTTTCTGGTGGAAGGATTTCACAAGCCGAGCTGTACTGAAAATGACTATCAAAAATGAAACTCAAAAAATTTTTATAAGAGACTTGTCATACATTTCGCGAATGCAATCCTTAAAATGTGGAAAGGTGTGAAAATTTTTTAATATAAAATTCACACGTTACTTTTATGTTCCTTTCACATACATAGTTTCATGAAATTTCAAATTGTAAATTACCTGGAAAAAAACCAAAGACGTCATATGGGTTTGTGTTTCTTTAGAAAAGACAAAAAACTCCTTTTCAGAGGAGTTCCGCATTGATTTTGTAGGTGGTTCAATCGAAGACAAACCCTTCATCATGCATGTCAACCAAAAGATATTGCGAGTCTCATCATTTATTGGTCCGATAGTTTTAACCTTAAATTTTTCGAACTGGATGATATTCAACCATTGGGAGCCAAGTCTATTCTGGAAGGCATTAAATCTTTTAAAGTTTGCTGGTTCAAATCTTAAAATCAGGTCTGCAACTTTGCTGTCAAAAATGGTCCCTTCATTTGAATTTCGTTTTCATGAGGCGTTTAATATTTTCGAAGTTCAAACCAACGGCAACGCGTATCATTATAGATTCCATCGAAATGCTCCAAATCAAAAAAAATCGCTGAATGAATTTTTCGCTCTTACAATTTTAACCGATCAAACAAACAAAACGACAGGCCTTCTTTCCTAAGGCAAATTCCGTGTGCAAAATCTTTCACAATCTTAGTTTAAAATCTGCCCAATTTTTTTTTAATTATGCGCGACATGTAAACGTAGACTTAATTTTTGTTAATTCAAGTCAGGGTCTTCTAAACAATCAGATGAAGAATGAAGAGAAAAGAACAATTGATTTTCGAAAAACAGTGGTATTTCACCATGTTTTTAATGACGGTATTGATTTAAGGAACATACGGTTCAAGATTGTCAGTTTTAACATGATGGATTTTTACTGGACTGATTATTTGAATAAAACAGACTTGTCAACCACTCAAATAACTTTGTATGAAAAACGACTGAAAAATTTTATTAAAAAGAACTGGTTTTAATGCTTTTTTAATTTGTGTAAAATTTTATTCGCAGTAGAAATGAAGATCTGATCAATTAAAATCACTCAAAAACGAGAATTATTTATTTATTTTTAGTGATGAGTGATACAAACAAAAGTTATCTTTTTGTAAGAGTCTACAGCGTGTCGAAAAATGGGCTGCGAGGAACGCAAATCAAATTCTAAAGAAACCCAAATCAATATAGTAAGAAGATGTGTTAACTACATAATCTTGATTTGCGGGAGAATTTGGTTTTGCACAAATTGACATATAATGTTTTTCTGGAGAGGCACGCAGATTCCAACTGATCCTATCAAGTACAAACAGTTACCACTACTGGGATTTATCTCAGGAAACCATTAAGCATTAATTGTTTGAATTCCCTGCTTTGCTTTTTTTCAAGAAAAATTAGAAACATACAAGACTGGTACCTTTTGTCTCCTTTACTCAAAAAGCTAAACTTAAACATCTGATCAATAGGTTCTCGAGTTTTCTAGACAGCAAAATTAATCAAAAAAGTTATTTTAAAGGGTTGTAGATCTTTGGTAGATCTTTTACTTTTGACATTTGACTTGCGCCATTTGACTTTTGACAAAAACAATTATCTCAAACAAGTGTCTCAAAAGATTGCAAAAATGTTTAGATAGAAAAAGTTTTCACTTTTCTCTGACCTTTAAACTTTGAGTTCCGAACATTTCATTAATAAAAGTCATCTCTGAACTAAGAACAAATGTCACCTCAACCTTTTCAAGAAATTTTTAACGATTGACAGGAAGAAAACTAGCGGGTAATTCCGTTAAATTAAAAACAGCTCCCTCCCCCCATGAATGTTTCTTAGCGTTTTTTTGTGTTGCTATGTTGGGAGGACTATAATTGGAAAAAAACTTAAAACTAAAATGGTGAACACCGGATTATGACTATTAAAAAGATTTGTGTTGTCCAATATATCGCTTGTGATTTTTTCAATTTTTAACAACATATAATCACAACATTGTGTACACATAATAAGAGTTTTTTCAAACTCCATTCCCTGGAATTGAATTGGAAAAATTTATCAAACTCAGCCAAAAATACTGGAAAAAAAGGTAACAAGACACTCGTTTATGATTGATGAAAAAATAACTCAAGTACCAATCATGAAGTTCTGATTGACTCAAATCCTAAAAAAAACAGTCAATTTCAAATCAGCGTTGATGGGCAATCTGTCTAAGTGAGAAGAAGTTAGAATTTTTAAAATAAAATCGAAAAGACCTACAGAAATTGTGCTTCTGAAATATTGAGCAAGTTCCAATTAATATGAGAGCTAAAACTACAATGTCCAAATCATCTACAACCAACAGAGGCAATACAAATCTTTGAACTTCGAGGATTCTCGCTCCCCCAGAAACAGAACAACTTATCTAAAGCATAAAGGTTTGTAGATGGCTACTGTTGGGAAAAACTGTTTTCTTAATGGGATTCTCAATAAAAAAGCGGATTAATGTCTACCCGAAAATGTCAGAGGTCAAAATCAAAAATCTGCCAATTTTTTATTACCTAAACGCAGTGCAAATTCTGCAACCACCAAGTAGAATTGATCACAGCACAAAAAATCACGAAAAAGCTGCATACGCGAGTTATCTGGTGGAAGGATTTCACATGGCGAGCTGTACTGAAAATGACTATCAAAAATGAAACTCAGAAAGGTTTTTTAAGAGATTTGTCATACATTTCATGAATGCAATCCTTAAAATGTGGAAAGGTGAGAAAATTTCTTTTCATATAAAATTCGATTCTTATTTTTATGTTCCTTTCACATACATAGTTACTTGAAAGTTTAAATTGTAAATTACCTGGAAAAAAACCAAAGACGTCATATGGGTTTGTGTTTCTTTAGAAAGACAAAAAACTCCTTTTGAGAAAAATTCCGCATTGGTTTTTGTAGGATAACTCAAATGTTTTTAATGACGGTATTGATTTAAGGAACATACGGTTCAAGATTGTCAGTTTTAACATGATGGATATTTACTGGACTGATTATTTGAATAAAACAGACTTGTCAACCACTCAAATAATTTTGTATGAAAAACGACTGAAAAATTGTAATAAAAAGAACTGGTTTTAATGCTTTTTTAATTTGTGTAAAATTTTATTCGCAGTAGAAATGAAGATCTGATCAATTAAAATTACACAAAAACGAGAATTATTTATTTATTTTTAGTGATGAGTGATACAAACAAAAGTTATCTTTTTGTAAGAGTCTACAGCGTGTCGAAAAATGGGCTGCGAGGAACGCAAATCAAATTCTAAAGAAACCCAAATCAATATAGTAAGAAGATGTGTTAACTACATAATCTTGATTTGCGGGAGAATTTGGTTTTGCACAAATTGACATATAATGTTTTTCTGGAGAGGCACGCAGATTCCAACTGATCCTATCAAGTACAAACAGTTACTACTACTGGGATTTATCTCAGGAAACAATTAAGCATTAATTTTTTGAATTCCCTGCTTTGCTTTTTTTCAAGAAAAATTAGAAACATACAAGACTGGTACCTTTTGTCTCCTTTACTCAAAAAGGTAAACTTAAACATCTGATCAATATGTTCTCGAGTTTTCTAGACAGCAAAATTAATCAAAAAAGTTATTTTAAAGGGTTGTAGATCTTTGGTAGATCTTTTACTTTTGACATTTGACTTGCACCATTTGACTTTTGACAAAAACAATTATCTCAAACAAGTGTCTCAAAAGATTGCAAAAATGTTTTGATAGAAAAAGTTTTCACTTTTTTCTGACCTTTAAACTTTGAGTTCCGAACACTTCATTAATAAAAGTCATCTCTGAACTCAGAACAAATGTCACCTCAACCTTTTCAAGAAATTTTTAACGATTGACAGGAAAAAAACTAGCGGGTAATTCCGTTAAATTAAAAACAGCCCCCTCCCCCCATGAATGTTTCTTAGCGTTTTTTTTTGTGTTGCTATGTTGGGAGGACTATAATTGGAAAAAAACTTAAAACTAAAATGAGATGACCGGATTATGACTATTAAAAAGATTTGTGTTGTCCAATATGTCGCTTGTGCTTTTTTCAATTTTTAACAACATATAATCACAACATTGTGTACACATAATAAGAGTTTTTTCAAACTCCATTCCCTGGAATTGAATTGGAAAAAATTATCAAACTCAGCCAAAAATACTGGAAAAAATGTAACAAGACACTCGTTTATGACTGATGAAAAAATAACTCAAGTACCAATCAGGAAGTTCTGATTGACTCAAATCCTAAAAAAAAACAGTCAATTTCAATTCAGCGTTGATGGGCAATCTGTCTAAGTGAGAAGAAGTTAGAATTTTCAAAATAAAATTGAAAAGACCTACAGAAATTGTGCTTCTGAAATATTGAGCAATTTCCAATTAATATGAGAGCTAAAACTACAATTTCCAAATCATCTACAACCAACAGAGGCAATACAAATCTTTGAACATCGAGGATTCTCGCTCCCCCAGAAACAGAACAACTTATCTAAAGCATAAAGGTTTGTAGATGGCTACTGTTGGGAAAAACTGTTTTCTTAATGGGATTCTCAATAAAAAAGCGGATTAATGTCTACCCGAAAATGTCAGAGGTCAAAATCAAAAATCTGCCAATTTTTTATTACCTAAACGCAGTCCAAATTCTGCAACCACCAAGTAGAATTGATCACAGCACAAAAAATCACGAAAAAGCTGCATACGCGAGTTATCTGGTGGAAGGATTTCACAGGGCGAGCTGTACTGAAAATGACTATCAAAAATGAAACTCAGAAAGGTTTTTTAAGAGATTTGTCATACATTTCGCGAATGCAATCCTTAAAATGTGGAAAGGTGGGAAAATTTCTTTTCATATAAAATTCGATTCTTATTTTTATGTTCCTTTCACATACATAGTTACTTGAAAGTTTAAATTGTAAATTACCTGGAAAAAAACCAAAGACGTCATATGGGTTTGTGTTTCTTTAGAAAGACAAAAAACTCCTTTTCAGAAAAATTCCGCATTGGTTTTTGTAGGTGGTTCAATCGAAGACAAACCCTTCATCATGCATGTCAACCAAAAGACATTGCGAGTCTCATCATTTATTGGTCCGATAGTTTTAACCCTAAATTTTTCGAACTGGATGATATTCAACCATTGGGAGCCAAATCTATTCTGGAACGCATTAAATCTTTTAACGTTTGCTGGTTCGAATCTTAAAATCAAGTCTGCAACTTTGCTGTCAAAAATTGTCCCTTCATTTGAGTTTTGTTTTCATGAGGCGTTTAAAATTTTCGAAGTTCAAATCAACGGCTAAGCGTATCATTATAGATTCCATCCTAATGCTCCAAATCAAAAAGTTCGCTGAAAGAATTTTTCACTCCTACAATTTTAACCAATCAAACAAACAAAACGACAGGCCTTCTTTCCTAAGGCAAATTCTGTGCGCAAAAACTTTCACAATCTTAGTTTAAAATCTGCCCAATTTTTTCTATTTAACATGTAAACGTAGACTTAATTTTTGTTAGATCAAGTCAGGGTCTTCTAAATAATCAGATGAAAAATGAAGAGAAAAGAACAATTGATTTTCGAAAAACAGTGGTATTTTACCACGTTTTTAATGACTGTATTGATTCAAGGAACATACGGTACAAGATTTTTAGTTTTAACATGATGGATTTTTACTGAACAGATTATTTGAATAAAAGAGACTTGTTAACCACTCAAACAACTTTTTTGAATAACGACTGAAAAATTTTATAAAAATGAACTGGTTTTAATGCTTTTTTAATTTGTGTAAAACTTTATTCGCAGTAGAAATGAAGATCTGATGAATTAAAATCACAAAAAAACGAGAAATATTTATTTATTTTTAGTGATGAGTGATACAAACAAAAATTATTGTTTTTTACGAGTCTACAGCGTGTCAAAAAACGGGCTGCGAGGCCTGTAACCCAAATCATTATAGTAAAAAGATGTGTTGTCTAGATAATCTTGAAGTGCAGGAGAATTTGGTTTTGAACAAAATGACATGTAATGTTTTTCTGGAGAGGCACGCAGATTCCAACTGATCTTATCAAGTACAAACAACTGCCACTACTGGGATTTTTTTCAGGAAACAATTAAGCATTTACTTTTTGAATTACCTGCTTTGCTTTTTTCAAGGAAAATTAGAAACATACAAAACTGGTATCTTTTGTCTCCTTTACTCGAAAAGGTAAACTTAAATATCTGATCAATATGTGCTCGAGTTTTCTAGACAGCAAAACTAATCAAAAAAGTGATTTTAAAGGGTTGTAGATCTTTGGTAGATCTTTTACTTATGACATTTGACTTGCGCCATTTGACTTTTGACAAAAACAATTTTCTCAAACAAGTGGCTCAAAAGATTGCGAAAATGTTTAAATAGAAAAAGTTTTCACTTTTCTCTGACCTTAAAACTTTGAGTTCGAACACTTCATTAAAAAAACCATCTCTGAGCTAAGAAAAAATTTCACCTCAACCTTTTTAAGAAAAAAACTAACGGGTACTTCCTTCAAATTAAGAACAGCCCCTCCCCCCGCGATTGTTTTCTTAACGTTTTTTTTAAATGTTGCTATATTGGGAGGAATATAAATGGAAAAAAAATTTAAAACTAAAATGGTGAAGACCGGATTATGACTATTATAATGATTTGTGTTGTCCAATATATCACTTGTGCTTCTTTTAGTTTTTAACAACATATAATCACAACATTGTGTACACATAATAAGAGTTTTTCGAACTCCATTCCCTGGAATTTAATTGAAAAAATTTATCAAACTCAGCCAAAAATACTGGCAAAAAAATGTAACAAGACGCTCGTTTATGATTGATGAAAAAATAACTCAAGTATCAATCATGAAGTTCTGATTGACTCAAATCCTAAAAAAAACAGTCAATTTCAAATCAGCGTTTATGGGCAATCTGTCCAATAGAGAAAAATTTAGAATATTAAAAAGAAAATGGAAAAAAAACCTACAGAACTTGCGCTTCTGAAATATTCAGCATTTCCAATTAATATGAGAGCAAAAACTACAATTTCCAAATCATCTACAACCAACAGAGGCAATACAAAACTTTGAACTTCGAGGATTGTCGCTCCCCCAGAAACAGAACAACTTATCCAAAGCATAAAGGTTTGTGGATGGCTACTAATAAGAAAAACTGTATTCTTAATGGGATCCTCAGTCAAAAAACGGATTAATGTCTACCCGAAAATGTCAGAGGTTAAAATCAAAAATCAGCTGATTTTTTTATAACTAAACGCAGTGCAAAGTCTGCAACCACCAAGTAGAATTATTCACAGCACAAAAAATCACGAAAAAGCTGCATAACCACGTTTTCTGGTGGACGGATTTCACAGGGCGAGCTGTACTGAAAATGACTATCACAAAAAAACCTCAGAAAGATTTTTTCAGAGATTTGTTAAACAATTCGCAAAAGCAATCCTTAAAAAGTGGAAAGGTGTGAAAACTTTTTTTCATATAAAATTCACATGTTACTTTCATGTTCTTTTCACTTACATAGTTACATGAAAATTCAAATTGTAAATTCATGAAAAAACCAAAGATATCATATGGGTTTGTGTTTGTTTAGAAAAGACAAAAAACTCCTTATTCAAAGGAGTTCTGCAGTGGTTCTGTAGGTGGTTCAATCGAAGAGAAAACCTTCATTATGCATGTCAACCAAAAGATATTGCGAGTCTCATCAATTATTGGTCCGATAGTTTCAACCTTAAATTTTTTGAACTGGATGATATTCAACCATTAGGAGCCAAATCTATTCTGGAACGCATTAAATCTTTTAACGTTTGCTGGTTCGAATCTTAAAATCAAGTCTGCAACTTTGCTGTCAAAAATTGTCCCTTCATTTGAGTTTCGTTTTCATGAGGTTTTTAAAATTTTCGAAGTTTAAAATTTTCGAAATCAACGGCTAAGCGTATCATTATAGTTTCCATCCAAATGCTCCAAATCAAAAAGATCGCTGAAAAAAATTTTCACTCCTACAATTTTAACCAATCAAACAAACAAAACGACAGGCCTTCTTTCCTAAGGCAAATTCTGTGTGCAAAAATTTTCACAATATTAGTTTATAATCTGCCAAATTTTTTTAATTATGCGCGACATGTACACGTAGACTTAACCGTTGTTAGTTCAGGCCAGGGTCTTCTAAATAATCAGTTGAAGAATGAAGAAAAAATAACAATTGATATTTGAAAAACAGTGGTATTTCACCATGTTTTTAATGACGGTATTGATTTAAGGAACTTACGGTACAAGATTTTCAGTTTTAACTTGATGGATTTTTACTGGTCAGATTATTTGAATAAAACGGACTTGTTAACCACTCAAATAACTCTTCTGAAAAACGACTGAAAAATTTCATTAAAATGAACTGGTCTTAATGCTTTTTTAATTGGTGTAATTTTTTATTCGCAGTAGAAATGAAGATCTGATCAATTGAAATCACACAAAAACGAGAAACATTTATTTATTTTTAGTGATCAGTGATACAAACAAAAATTATCGTTTTTTACGAGTCTACAGCGTGTCGCAAAATGGGCTAGGAGGCCTGTAACCCAAATCAAAATAGTAGGAATATGTGTTGTCTACATAATCTTGAAGTGCGGGAGAATTTGGTTATGCACAAATTGACATATAATGTTTTTCTGGAGAGGCACGCAGATTCCAACTGATCTTATAAAGTACAATCAGTTGCAACTTCGGGGATTTATCTCAGGAAACAATTAAGCATTTACTTTTTGAATTACCTGCTTTGCTTTTTTCCAAGGAAAATTAGAAAAATACAACACTGGTATCTTTTGTGTCCTTTACTCGAAAAGGTAAACATAAATATCTGATCAATATGTTCTCGAGTTTTCTGGACAGCAAAACTAAACAAAAAAAAGATTTTAAAGGGTTGTAGATTTTTGGTAGATCACTTACTTTTGAAATTTGACCTGCGCCATTTGACTTTTGACAAAAACAATTATCTCAAACAAGTGTCTCAAAAGATTGCGAAAATTTTTAGGTAGAAAAAGTTTTCACTTTTCTCTGACCTTTAAACTTTGAGTTCCGAGCAAAAACTGCCGGGTACTTCCAATAAATTAAGAACAACCCCCTCCCTCCGCGATTGTTTTCGTAACGTTTTTTTATGTTGCTATGTTGGGAGGACTATAATTGGAAAAAAAACTTAAAACTAAAATGGCGAAGACCAAATTATGACTATTAAAATAATTTGTGTTGTTCAATATATCGCCTGTGCTTTTTTCAGTTTTTAACAACATATAATCACAACATTGTGTACACATACTAAGAGTTTTTCGAACTCCATTCCAGGGAATTGACTTGGAAAAATTTATCAAATTCAGCCAAAAATACTGGATAAGACACTCGCTTATGATTGATGAAAAAATAACTCAAGTACCAATCATGAAGTTCTGATTGATTCAAATCCTAAAAAACAACAGTCAATTTCAAATCAGCGTTGATGGGCAATCTGTCTAAGTGAGAAGAATTTAGAATATATAAAATAAAATGGAGAAGACCTACAGAACTTATGCTTCTGAATTTTTGAGCAATTTCCAATTAATATGAGAGCAAAAATTACAATTTGCAAATCATCTACAACCAATAGAGGCAATATAAATCTTTGAACTTCGAAGATTGTCACTCCCCCAGAAACAGAACAACTTATCTAAAGAGTTATTCACAGCACAAAAAATCACGAAAAAGCTGCATAACCACGTTTTCTGGTGGAAGGATTTCACTGCGCGAGCTGTACTGGAAATGACTACCAAAAATGAACCTCAGAAAGATTTTTTTAAGAGATTTGTCAAACAATTCGCAAACGCAACCCTTAAAAATTGGAAAGGTGTGAAAATTTCTTTTCATATAAAATTCACATGTTACTTTCTTGTTCTTTTCACATACATAGTTACATGAAAGTTCAAATTGTAAATTACATCGAAAAAACCAAAGACATCATATGGGTTTATGTTTCTTTAGAAAAGACAAAAAAACTCCTTATTCAGAGGATTTCTGCAGTGGTTTTGTAGGTGGTTCAATCGAAGACAAAACCTTCATTATGCATGTCAACCAAAAGATATTGCGAGTCTCATCATTTATTGGTCCGATAGTTTTTAACCTTAAATTTTTTGAACTGGATGATTTTCAACCATTAGGAGCCAAACCTATTCTGAAACGCGTTAATTTTTTTTAATTTTTGCTGGTTCGAATCTTAAAATCAAGTCTGCAACTTTGCTGTCAAAAATTGTCCCTTCATTTGAGTTTCGTTTTCATGAGGCGTTTAAAAATTTTCAAATTCAAACCACCGGCTAAGCGTATCAAAATAGATTCCATCCACATGCTCCAAATCAAAAAGTTTGATGAGGTAATTTCCGCTCCTACTGCTGAGATTAAGCAAGCTAGTAAAGCCATTACACGAGCGGAAGAAACACCTAAACCATTCTCGATTGCCAGGAGAACTGCTTCTAAAAACTGGTTATGATCCATTTTCACATAAGTGACTTTGCATAATGATTTTCCTATATTTTTTCTTAGCGTTCCAAAAAATCAGTTGGCAAAAAACAACGACTCCTAGGCAAAAGTTATAGGAATTTTGGCAAGCTAGAGTAACTCTTCAGGCGGTAAAAACAGTCATGGGCGTCCAGTTTGTCAATAACATCCGAGATTTTTTCAAGCTTCCTAATATTTTCGTCGAGCATCTCTTTTTGACAAAGATCAACGGTTAAAGCAACTTTTGTAGCTCATGAAATGAAAGATTTAAAGTGAATTAAACTTTACAATCGAACGATAAATTTTTTTAAAAAAAAATATCGCCCGAGCTTCAGGCCAGTACGTTTCCATCAATCCCTCAAAACAAGTACAAACAACAAACACAACACATAAAATTAAAAAGTCTATCACAACAATTAGGCTGATAGCAAGCATGAGCTCAGAACAGTTTATCTCAAGCAAATTTATTCATTAACTGCTACTATTGAGAAAAACTGCATTTTTAAAAAAAATCTCATCAAAAATACCAAATAATGTCTACGTAAATTTGTCCGAGGGCCAAATCACATTATCTGCCTTTCGTTTTTCACTACCAATTCGAATAAATCACAGCACAAAAAATCACGAGAATCAATGGTTCTGGTGGAAAGAAGTACACAGGGCGAGGTGCGTTGGAAGTGACTAATCAAAACAAAACTTAGGAGACCTTTTACAAGAATGATCATACTGTTCCGAATGCAATCCTTCAAGAAGTTCCTTTCAAATTCCATCTTTACATGAAGGTACCAAAACGAAATTTCATGGAAAACAAGACAATCGACATCATGTGGATTGATGTTTTTTTAAAAGTTAAAAGACATCTTATTCAGAGTTTACACAGTGGTTTTGTAGGTTTTTCAAAAAAAGACAAATTCCCAACAAATTTTCAGCTTTTCGACGAAATTTTTCTTCCCCAGTCATAATATGCAATTCAACATAGCGACTAGGTAGAAACAGAATCAGCTTCAATAAAAAAAGTAAATTAAGTAACCGGTAACAATAGGGGTTTCTGGCAGTGCGACACAATTGTTTCTGATAGAAAAAGGTCAGTATTTCTCCTCATGGTCACTTTGAAGGAATAGAACCAAAAAATTGTTCAAATATTCAAACAATTTCAACAGTTGCAGTTCCCCTGCTCAGAGTTTGTACAAAATGCAAAATTTGGCTCATCTCTTTAGTTCGAAGAAAAATACAGACATGGATCTCATCAACCAAGTCGTACACTTCCATGAGTACACTAACCTTTCCAAACCATACCAAACTTTATACATAAAAAAGACAGATAACCCTGATCTCTTCAAAAACAAGAAAACATCTCGGCAATCGTTTTCTTTTCTCCTTAGAAAAAAAGAGAAAAATTCCAAAGTGAGGAACAGTGAATTTTAGTAAGATCACCCGCACTGATGACCAAATAAAAAAAATCTCGAGTTTCTAAATTTATTATCCTTAAGTTCATTTGGTTTGCGGAATCCTTTGAATTTTTTTTCTATTCTGAAAAGTTGCACCGTTTTAAAAAAAAATGCACTAATTTTTTTTCCATACTTCAAGAAGCAAAATATTCATCAAATAGTGATAGCTTGCTCCGTAATAAGATTGAAAAACACGATATTCTTTTTGATTTTATTCCGACTGCAAATAATGACGGAGAACTAAAGAAAGTTTGGTTAGCTAATCTTTGTACAACCAACAAACATGCATCTTCTAGCGGAGTTCAAATAATTAGGTTAATTTTGATAGACTACACATACGTCAAAATTTTGTTGGAATCCGAAAAGCGAGGCTGTGATATTGAAAATTTTGGCCATGAGTCTCAAAAACTTAGATAGTGGATCCCAATTTTTTCAACTGGAGGTTTTATTGCTATCCCATATGATGAAAACAACAACTAAACGTTGATGAGTCCAAAAGACGCTGGAGTTAGGAGATTCAAAAAAGCTCAATCATCAAATTTTAGATAAATTTCAGTTTTTAGAGTATGTATAGGAAAATAAACAATGTAATTATACTCATTACGACAAAAAATAAAGCTTTTGAGCGTCTAGAATTTTTAAATGAATGAGATTGAGTTTCATACATTCAGCGTTGTTAGCCGCCATTTTTTGTTGCATGTTTTTAAAGAGCCACAGTTTTTACTGAGAACAGGACTTATCAACTACAAATTGAACGAAAAAAACTAAAATGATAACGCATCTTGTTTTAAGAAATTCCACTAATTTTTGATCATAGATTATCACGTGAATTTCAAAATTGCGTTTTGAGATCTGCCAATTTTTTTTGAAAACAGAAGAAAGAAAATCAAATTTCATAAAATTTTGTTAATGAAGCATCCTAAAAAACTGTTTCGATTATTTTTTGAAATGTTTCCAACGCTAACGAATTTTAAAAAAGTGCATTTTAAGTCAGCGAAACTTCAGAATCTTGAAAACAGAATTATTCGAAAATTCACAAAAATCAAGAAAGTGCTTCAATACATTTTTGGGGGATTTACAAAAATTTTAAGGCAGTGGACTTCAAAAAATTCGTATACTTGAAAAAAAAACAATACAAAAGAACAGTAGCAATTTCACGACATGCAATGACCTTCGTGGAACCAAGAAATTTTACACTGATATAATTTTATTTGCTTTCCGTTTCAGCTAGCACATTTTACCTCTTCTGTTAAAAATATTTAAAGAAGGAGGCAAAAAATGACTGATAGCCATTTACCGAGCCAAAAACTCCTAATGCAATTTAAAAAATGAACATAAAAAGTGCTCCAAGACCATATTGACTGGCATCCGGCTTATTTATTGATGGATATAGCAGTAGTTTAACGATGGTTTTCAATTTTTATACTTCCACTTGCCAATTTTCTGCTAATTTTTCTCTTGCAAAAATAAAGTTGTTGCCAAAAATAAAAAGCCCAATTATGTTGCAATATATTAGACCCATGAACCTTATGAACAGTATTACTAAAAAAATTTTTATGCATTCAACTTACGAAAACTTCAATAGTCGATTAATTTGGAAATATTAGCAAGCAAAACAGATAAAATGATATTTCAAAATTTTTTGACAGAGACGGCAGATTGCTTTTTCGGAGATTTTTGATGGTTTGAATCTAAATGCTTTTAAAGTAAAATCCGTCAAATTCTTACGCTTGATCACAAATGCAAAAAATCAATTCAACGGGCTAGTAACATCCCGCTTTGAAACTTATCGCGGTTTTAGGCAGGGATGTCTTTTATCTGCTTTTTCAGTCATTTTGTTCATAGAGCCGCTTCTACTGCAATTAAGCCAAAATAATTACGTTGAATCTTGCGGTGAGTTTCACCCATAAATAATTGCGTATTCCGATGAATTCAAGTGTTTTCTTATAATTGAAGACTGTGAAAGAGTGTTATGCTCCGTGCGAAACTACTGCGAGCAAATGCAGCTACAAGTTAGTGAGTCAACGAGTGAATATCTTTCATGTGTAGATCTATCGCCAATTAAGGGCGTTGAATAAGCTAAAATATTGGGTTTTATGTTCTATGTTTTTAATCAAAAAGACAATTTTAATGGAACAAGCAAACAAAAAGAAATGCCTTCTTTCCTAAGGCAAATTTTATGTGCAAAAACTCTCACAATCTCATTTTATAATCTGCCCAATTTTTTTTAATTATGCGCGACATGTAAACGTAGACTTAGTTTTTGTTAGTTCAGGTCAGGGTCTTCTAAATAATCAGTTGAAGAATGAAGAGAATAGAAAAAAGTGATATTCGAAAAACAGTGGTATTTCAAAGCGTTTTTAATGACTGTATTGATTTAAGGATTATACGGTACAAGATTTTCAGTTTTAACATGATGGGTTCTTACTGGACAGATTTTTTGAATTAAACAGAGTTGTTAACCACTCAAATAAATTTATTGAAAAAGAATGAAAAGTTTTTTCAGAAAAAAGTAGTTTTGATGCTTTTTTAATTTGTGTAAAATTTTATTTGCAGCAGAAATGAAGATCTGACCAACTAAAACCACACAAAAACGAGAAACATTTATTCATTTTTAATGATGAGTGATACAGACAAAAAATATCGTTTTTTACGAGTCTACAGTCTGTCAAAAAAATGGGCTGCAAGGCCTGTAACCCGAATCAATATAACAAAAAGATGTGTTGTCTACATAATCTTGAAACGCGGGAGAATTTGGTTTTGCACAAAATGACATATAATGTGTTCCTGGAGAGGCACGCAGAACTAATCAAAAAATTGATTTTAAAAGATTGTAGATCTTTGGTAGATCTTTTACTTTTGACATTTGACTTGTGCCATTTGATTTTTGTCAAAAACATCAAAAATCTAAAAAAATTCATGGAACCACATTGAAACTATAAAACCAAATAAAATCTGCAAAATTCATGAAACGATGTAGAAATTCTATAATAACATAGGAAAAAAACCTTTTCAAAAGGCACAAAAGTGCCTTTTTAAAAGATATAGAGAAGAATAAAAAATTATAATTAGAGACCTAGAAAAATTATTGATATTTTCGTCATTTGGAAAAATAACGAAAATTTAACTTACAAGAAATTACAAGACTTCCAATTTAAAAAATATCTAGCAGAGACAAAAGTTGCGACAAAAAGGTCCGACTGGTACTCGAACTCTATAGTTTTGGAAACTCAAGCAGTCGCTGAGCGTTCCTTCAATTGACAGAAAGTTAATAAGTTTTGTATCCTATTATCTCAAACAAGTGTCTCAAAAGATTGCAAAAATATTTAGAAAGAAAAATTTTTCACTTTTCTCTGACCTCTAATCTTTAAGTTCCGAACACTTCATTTTTAAATGTCATCTCTGAGCTAACAACAAATGTCACCTCAACCTTTTTAAGAAATGTTTAACGATTGACAAGAAAAAAACTGCCGGGTACTTCCAACAAATTAAGAACAACCCCTCCCCCCGCGATTGTTTTCTTAACGTTTTTTTAATGTTGCTGTGTTGCGAGGAATATAAATGGAAAAAAAATTTAAAACTAAAATGGTGAAGACCGGATTATGACTATTAAAATGATTTGTGTTGTCCAATATATCGCTTGTGCTTTTTTCAGTTTTTAACAACATATAATCACAACATTGTGTACATATAATAAGAGTTTTTCAAACTCCATTCCTTGGAATTGACTTGGAAAATTTATCAAACTCAGCCAAAAATACTGGAAAAAAATGTAATAAGACACTCGTTTTTGATTGATGAAAATATAACTCAGGTACCAATCATGGAGTTGCGATTGACTCAAATCCTGAAAGTAATCAAAAATTCAATTTCAAATAAGCGTTGATAAGCTATCTGTCAAAATGAGAGAAATTTACAATATTCAGGTATTAAAAAAAACTCAGCCATTCACAAAAGAAAATGTAGGTACTTGTAATAAAATGGAAAAGACCTACAGTACTTGCGCTTCTGAAAAGTTGAGCAATTTCCATTTAAAATGAGAGCAAAAACTACAATTTCAAATCATCTACAACCAACAGAGGCAATACAAATCTTTGAACTTCGACGGTTGTCGCTCCCCCAGAAACAGAACATTTTATCTAAACATAAAGGTTCGTGGATCGCTACTGTTGGGAAAAACTGTATTCTTAATGCCATTCTCAATAAAAAAACGGAATAATGTCTACCCGAAACTGTCAGAGGTCACAATCAAAAATCTGCCAATTTTCGTACTGACCTAAACGCAATGCAATTTCTGCAACCACCAAGTAGAATTTATCACAGCACAAAAAAAATCACGAGAAAGCTGCATAACCAAATTTTCTGGTGGAAGGATTTCACAGGGCGAGCTGTACTGAAAAGGATTATCAAAAAAGATTTTTAGGAAATTTTTCATACAATTCGCAAATGCAATCCATCGAAATCTGGAAAGACACTCGTTTTTGATTGATGAAAATATAACTCAAATACCAATCATGGAGTTGCGATTGACTCAAATCCTATAAGTAATCAAAAAGTTAATTTCAAATAAGCGTTGATGAGCTATCTGTCAAAATGAGAGAAATTTAAAATATTCAGGTATTAAAAATAACTCAGCCATGTACTGAAACTGTACTGAAAATGACTATCAAAAAAGATTTTTAGAAAATTTTTCATACAATTCGCAAATGCAATCCATCGAAATCTGGAAAGACACTCGCAAATGCAATCCATCGCGAGTGTCTTTCCAGATTTTTAGGAAATTTTTCATACAATTCGCAAATGCAATCCATCGAAATCTGGAAAGGTGTGAAAATTTCTTTTCATATAAATTTCACATGTTACTTTCATGTTCTTTTCACATACAAAGTTACATGAAAGTTCAAATTTGTAAATTACATGGAAAAAAAGACCAAGGACGTCATATTCTCAATAAAACAGCGGAATAATGTCTACCCGAAAATGTCAGAGGTCACAATCAAAAATATGCCAATTTTTTTGTAATGAACTAAGCGCAGTGAAAATTCTGCAACCACCAAGTTGAAGTAATCACAGCACAAAAAATCACGAGAAAGCTGCACAACCACGTTTTCTGGTGGAAAGATTTCACAGGGCAAGCTGTACTGAAAATTTTTTTAAAAAATGAAACTTAGAAAGGTTTTTAAAGAGATTTTTCATACAATTCGCAAATGCAATCCTTCAAAATATGGAAAGGAATGAAAATTTCTTTTCATAAAAATTTCACATGTTACTTTTCATATACATAGTTACATGAAAGTTCAAATTGTAAATTACATAGAAAAAAGACGAAGGACGTCAAATGGGTTTGTGTTTCTTTAGAAAACACGAAAAACTCCTTATTCAGAGGAGTTCCGAAGTGGTTTTGTAGGTGCTTCAATCGAAGACAAACCCTTCATCATGCATGTCAACCAAACTTTTGCTCTTCAGTGAAGATGTTTGACCACCGACGAATTTTAAAATTCAACGAAGCGACGCAATAGAAACCGGTTTTGCGGAAAAACGAAACCTAATAACATTATCTTGCAACAAGGATAATTGTGGCACTGTGAGACGGTTGTTATTGATAAAATGTTGGTACAAATTCAGTTCCCTGGTTCAGAGTTTATCCGATGTGCAATAATCGTCTCAGTTGTTCCATTTGACAGAAATTACCGACATGGATTTTGAAAAAAAAATCTAGAAACCAACCTCCATATTCAATCTAAACTCTTTCCCGAAAAAGAGGGAAAATTTAAACTGAAGAACAGTGAGTTTTAGTATGATGATCACACTGATGACCATATACATAAATTACGAAAATACTAGACTTAACCTCGCTAAAATTTTTTGATTTGCGGAGTCTGCAGCATTAATTTCCATTCTGAAGAAAGCTTCATTTTACAAAAGAACACAGTTTTTATTCTCAATTCAAAAAGCAAAGTTTTGAAAAATTTATAGCTTACTAGTAGGTGGAATAAGAATTGTCCGGTCCGCTAATCTTGGTACAATTAACAAACTTGAATCTTCTAGAGGACTTCAAGTTTTTAGGTTCACTTCAATAGACTACAAAATTGTCAAAATCAAAAAAACTAGGCTGTGATTTTGAAAAAATTGTCCCTGAGTCTCAAAAACTTACGTGGTGGATCCAAAAAATTTTTCACTGGAGGTTTCAATGCTCTTCCATATGTTGACAGCAACAGATCAACATTACTCAGTCCAAAAAAAAACTCTAAAGTTAGGAGACTCAACCAGCTGAAGCATCAATTTTTAGACAAATTCTAGATCTTAGTCCACGCAGAGGAAAATGCACAATTATACTCATTAAGACAATAAAATTAAAACGTTTGCAAGTCTAGACTATTTTTCTCTATAGAATCCAAACGAATATACTTCTACTTCATACAATCAAACTTCGATATCTGACCAGCTTTTGTTGCATGTTTTACCATGAACCACAGTTTTTGATAAAAACAGAGCATAGCGACTGGAATTGAAGGAACAAGTTCTAGATGATAATGTATGTTAAGACAAAATTTATTTTTTGAAGAAAAATTTTTTTTTCATGTATTCTGGCTCCTACAAGAATTTTGAATATACATTTTTAGGTCTGCTGGATTACAGTTAAGACAATTCAAAAAATTAAGTTTCATGAAATTTCAATGTTGAACCTTCACGAAAAACAGATACGTAATCCAATTATTTCAAGAAAAAATTTCAACAATGACTAAATTTAATAAAAGAAAAAAGGCAGAACAAGGAGAAAAAGTTACTTCAATTTTAACAAGACAAAAACTCCAGTTTTGAGGGTGCATCAAATTTTTTAAACAAACTCTTGTATTTAATGAAAAGAAAACCAAAAAGACGGTACCCTTTTCACGACATACCATGATTTTTTTTGTGAATTCAAGAGTTCATACACTGATTCATTTTCAAACAAACCGTTTCTGTTCCAGAAAGTAGATTTTAATTTTTTTCGTGAAATTGTTATAAAAGAAAAAGAAAAAATTGACTACTTTCAAATGCAAGTAAAAATTGAAAATTAAAATTGTTCCGAGACCAAATGTACTGATATCTGGCTCATACAGGAAATTTACTCATGAATATAGTTTTATTTTAGCAATGGTTTTCTTTTTATACACTTCCACTTGCTCTTTGCTGCTTCTTTTGTCTTGCAATAAAAAAATTGTTGCGAAAACTGAAAATTGAAGAATCAAAAAAGCGGGAAAGTTGAGTTTAAAAAGAAGATGAATATCACAACGTTTCTGATGGCTGTAATGCTTTAACGAAAATACGGTACGAACTGAAAAAAATTGAAGGTGATAAAATTTTACTGGACAGATAATTTGAATTCAACAGACTTGTCAAAAATGCAATTACCCTTCGATTTGCAAATTTTATCGGAAAGAGCTAAGTTTTTTGCTGGTTTCAGTAATGCAAAAACTTATTTGGTAGCCAGCAGCACAATAGGCAGCCTAGTCATTTGAAATCACACAAAACTGAGAGACATTTAATGATTTGTTATGATGAATGCTACATAAAGTAGTTACCCTTTGTTACGAGTGTACAACTTATCAAACAGAATGGGCTGCCAAGCTTGTAATCTGATTCAGTTTACTAACAGAAGAGTGTCTATAAAAATTCGACGTTTGGGAGAAACATTTTTGTAGAAAATGACATTTGAGGTTTTTTTGGTCACGGCACGCAGTTTTCAATTTTATCAAGTACAGGCGGCTGCCACAACTGTGGTTTAACCCGTGAAACATTTGAATATTTACTTTTCAGTTCCCTACTTTGCTTTCTATTCAAGGAAAAATTGAAATATACAGGACTGGAAATTATATGTTGCCTATCCTCGAGGTAGTGAAACCAAAAGTCTAGTTAAAAACTAAAAACCTATTTAATGGTGTTTCGAATGCTTGGAAAATTAGTTTGAACAGATAAATCCCTATAAATCGGCATTAGAAACTATGGATTGAACATCTGATCGAAGAGTTAAAAAATCTTAAATTTTAACTCTTAAAATTTGACTTTTGGCAAAGAAAAACATCAACACAAAATAAGATACGAAGTTTTAACTATAAAAATCAAACAAAAAAACTTTGCTTTTTCCAATAGATGTTAAAATGAAAAGAATGAAGCTTAACAAATCGGGTTTGGCGTTTTCAAAAGAAACGATGTCCGCTGTAAAGTTTCGGGACTCGCAAATCCCAACTGAACACGCAGTTCTGGTTGACTCAAATCCTGAATGTTAACAAAAAATTGATTTCAAATCAGAATTGATGGGCGATCTGTCTCAAAAAGAAGAAGTTAAAAACGCTCTGGAAATTGAAGTCTTTCCACAATTCCCAAAAATTTATTTGAATAAGAAGAGAATAGAAAAAAATACAGAGTTGCGTTTCAGAAAAATTGAAGATATTTCTATTTGATATGAGCAGAAAAAATAACGCTTTCCGAAGCACTTACCATCTACAATCGATAGAGGCACTTGAATTTTCAAAGTTTGACAGTTATCGTCAGTTCGTCTACTCCCATGAAAACTTTAACTATTCGAAATTAAACAAAATTTCCCTTGAAAACAAAGATAACCCGGCTCTTTTGTAAAATCTAGAGTTTAGCCTCTGCATCCAACCTCACTAGAAAGAAGAAAAATCCGATCTGATCACTGATGACCGTGGTTTTTAGTAAGATGACCCCATTAATGACTACAAACAAAAAGTGGTGAAATTACCAGGTTCATCACATTAAACGCATTTGTATTGAAGAATCCTGCAGCATTGCATTGCATATTGAAAAAATGTTTCGCTTTACAAAAGAGCAGTTTTTTTTCTCAAGAATCAAGCAGGAAAAGTTTCAACTTCTGAAAGATTACAATTTTTATTGAAACATTTGATGCAGTTTTCGATTTTTTTCCGGTTGAAAACAATGCTTTTGGACTAATGACTGTTTGGTCAGTTAATTGTAAAAAAATAAAAATGCTTCCTTGAACGGATTTCAAATTATGAGGTTCAATTCAAGAGAAAAATTTCTTCGTCAATGTTTATTTGAGTCCCAAAGGCTATGCTGTGATTTTAAAAACGTTGGCCCTCCAAACTTAAAAAAAGACGTTGGGTATCCAAAATTGTTTTGAATGGAGATTTAATGCTCTACCATACGATGACAACAACTGCTCAACAATATTGAAGACAAAGGGCACTAGTAATAGAAAATCAAAAAAAACTGAAACATCAAACTTTATTTTCATCTCAATTCCTTTTCTTAGATTTTACCAAGGAAAAGAAACCATGTAATAATATTCCTCGTAACAGTAAAATTGAATCGTTTGCGCGTCTAAACTAAAAATTTCTGAGTTCAAAAAGCCAATTTGAATCTATTTCATTCTGTCAGTCTTCGTTATCCGCTCAACTTTTGTTTTTTGTTTTCTTGGAACCACAGTTTTCAATGAATACTAGACCTAATCACTAGAAATGAACTAAATTTTTTCAAATTTCAAAGCGTTGTTTTTGAAAAATTTGCAAAATTTCTTTTTCATGGATTTTCCTGACATTTAAAAGGTTTTCACAGTTAAATTTTTCAATGCTGTAATACAATCAACACAATTAGAAAAAACTTATATGAAGTTTTCATGTTGAGACTTCACCCTTAACTGTTACAAAATTCAGTCAATTCTAAAAGCAGTCCCGACGCTGAAGAAAATGAAAAAAAAACAATTTTGTACAAACGAAATTGCATAAATTTCTAATAAACATAAAAGTTTGCAGTTTCAAAAATTAAAGAAATTTATTCATAACAGTTTTGACGCAGTTCCAAAATTTTTGAAGCAAAATTTCTAAAATTTAGTATTTAATACGATGTTATTTTTAAGAAAAATGATGGTTAACTCAGGAATATTTACATTCTATTCAAACCAACCAATTCTGTTTCAGATTTTTGTTTAAAGTAACAGAAAAGAGAGCTAGAAAAATTCTACCGGGCTAGAAGTTTTAATAAAAAGTTGAGCATGAAAAGTGCTCCAAGACCAGATAGACTTTTATTTGGCTCATATTGGATATTCATAAATGAAAATAAATGTTTTTTATAGTCCGACAATAAGAAACACAAAATTTTTTGTTTATCAAATCAGTGTCGTTTTTTCTAATCAGTGTCGTTTTTTCTATGTGATATAAATATACGAAGACGTAAAAAATGGCAAATGCCTCGACCATATTCCAATAGACTAATAAGAAAATAGTTTTTGTAAGAAAATGGCTGGAAAAACGAAAAAATTGTAATAATTTCTTTAAAAAATATGAAATTTTTTTCCAATAATTTGGCAGATTTCTGTAGTTTGTGATTACACTGGAAGTACCGGTATTTCTCAAAACTGAAAATTTTTGTTTTTCTTATTTTTAAAAACTGTTTTTTTCGTTCGAATCAATTAATTGATTTATCAATCGACGCATTCCGATGATTGTTTGAAGTACCAGAATTTGCACGGAAAACACAAAAAAACGAACCAAAACTCTCTACATTTTTCAATTGATCGGATTAAACAGGTTTTTTTCAGAATTGAAAAGTTTTTTTTTGGGGTTATATTCATTTTTTTCAACCAGAAAACGTTTTTAAATGGTATAAATAATTGTCTCAATCAAAGCCAATTTTGAGGTACCACTTAAAAAATTGAAATTAACTTTTTATACGTTAAAGTCATTTTTTTAGCTAGCTAGTCGCGTTACTTTTTTTCTCCAGTATATTGAACAGCCTCAAATTTCTGTTCAAATTGCGCACCATGAGCCGCATAATACTGAAAAATAGGTAGAGATGGTTTCATCTATAGTTACATCATCTTTGGTAGTACGTTGTTTAACTTCGTCACAAGCGTCTGCCGATAAAGCTTTTAACAAATTTATTGGGTAACGACTTAAATTCCTGAAAGAATTCTGACCTTGAGACTGAATTTAAATTGAAATTACTTGAAATTTTAAAATTGCTTTTAAACTGTCAAAAGATCAAAAAAAAACGATTGGCTTTTTGAGAGGTGAATTTTTTTGAAAATAACTTCAAGTCCTTAACTTCCAAACGAAATTTAATCAGCAGCGAGTTGACATGCAGTTTTCGCATAAATCGCCGACGAAAAGTCAGACGCGAAATTTAAAAGAACTTTTTCTTATAAATTTCAGCGTGAAAGTCAGAATTGTTTCAGATTTTTAAGAGGGCCGAAAATTTTGTCAAAAGGTACAGTCCCATTTGTGAAAATTTTAACATTTCGCGTTGTCAGAAAAGAACTAGTCGTTTGTACAAACTGTAATTTGACAGAAAGTAGTTCAATTGGAATCCGCATATATGATTGTGTTGTGATATGAAGGTTGACAAAAATATAAAATGAAAACCTAAAGAGATTTGTACGCATCACATTAAAGCACACTGGCAGCTTTTCAGTGTTTCATACAAAGTTGTAATTCAAAGATCCTCTACATTTTTCATTTGATCAGATCGAACATGTAAGTTTTCAGAAATCAAAGAAATTTTTTTTGGGTTGATTTCGCCTTTTTCAACCAGAGAACGTTTTTAAACGGTATGAATTATTGTCTCAATCAAAGCCAAGTTCAAGGTACCACTTAAAAACTTGAAAATGATTTTCATATGTGTAACTAATTTTTTTAGTTAGCTAGTTGCGTTACGTTTTTCTCCAGTATATTGAACAAGCACAAAATTTTGTTCGAATTGTGCACCATGAGTTGCATAATCCTAAAAAATAGGTGGAGATGGTTTCATCTATAATTACATCATGTTTGGCAGTACGTTGTTCAACTTCGTCAAAAGTGTCTGCTGACATAGCTTTAAGCAAAATAATTGGACAACATATTAAATTTGTAAAAATTCGTCATATTTGAAAATTTGTGAAAAATTCTGACCTTAGGACTGAATTGAAAAAATATGAAATTTTAAAATAGCTTTTGATTTGTTAGAAAATCAAATAAAAATCATTGTGCTTTTTGAGAGGTCAGTTTTATGAAATTATTTTCAAGCATTTTACTTCAAAACAAGTTTCATTCAGCAGCGATCTGACATGCAATTTTTCAGTAGAAAAGAACACATAACTTGCGGACGAAAAATCAAACGCGAAATTTCAGAAAATCGTTTCTTATGTGACATTCGACCAAAATGGCTTGAAGTGTATATCATCAACGAATTTTATTTGGAGCAGTTTAAGGAGAAAATTGGCTATTTTTAAAGATAAGTGATGTTAATCGTTCCATTGAAAGTATTAGGAGTGGTCAGTTTGAAATGACGAAAAGATTTTTTAAAATTTGTTTGAAAATGAAGACACGTCACGACCTTCGCAGAATCGCAGAAGAAGACCTTAATAGTAGAACACTCCGAGTTGTAACAATTGTGCAGCTACAACCATTACAATGCAAATCTCGAGAATAAAGAGGGCTATTGGGTGGAGTTTGCTACCCTTCCTGGTCGTCAAGAAGACAGCTCTTTGACCGGATTTGAGAGTCAGGGTCACGGGAAAAGACTGTAAACTGGTTTTTAACAATTTTCAGCTTCCTGGATTGTCCTGAATTGAATTAAAAAACCTTAAGTTCGTTTTCGGACGATGCGAAACTGGGAACTGAGGTAAAGGGTTTATCCACCTCCGATGGATATGATGATTTTTATCTTTTAAACAAAAACAATTGTAATATGATAATTAAGTAGAAGCATTTTTTGTAGGAGTGGCCTTGTAGTCTGGGGATAGTATGAGCTCACTAACTTGCATATAACTAAGTTAATTTGCGCATTTTGTCCAATAGCCTTTAAGTAGTAACAACTTTGTCAACCCGTTGTCAATAGACCACACACTGAACTGGCTTTGGTAGAGACGTTTAAAAGCATGTGAAGCTGTGTTTAGACGCTAGCCAGTCGTTTTAGGACCTAACTTTTTTTAACATCGTGATTAGCAGACCTATTAAAGAAGTATTCAGGGCCGAGCGGATGCTCTAAATAAGGCCCTTAACTAAGAGCCGGAAGGGTGGTTCGGAACGCGGGAGCCTTCCGGATTCCCCGAATTAGTTTTTAAAAACCTAGTTAAGACCAAAAAATCACGTATCGTGAAGGGTGGGGGGATATGACCCCTCGTTCTTTGGGCAGTATATGACCAAAAAAACTTGAAGATATACAAGAAACCAAACAAAAAGTAGTATACAACCTAAGAAAAAACCAAAAACAAAGGAAAACTGAAAAAATCAAAAAGAAAAAATATGTATAAATTAAGTAGAAATCATCCCCACAGACAGGATGTGATCCGAAACTCAAGTTTTTTGTTGTTAGATTTAAAATTAAGACAGGCCTTTAACAGGATCAAACAGGATCGTTAAGATCAAAATTGTGGCCTTTTTCTGGCGCCTCTACTGTAGGTTTGTTAGAGTCTTTGTCTTTGTTCACGTTGATGCTAGTTTGCGCTCAAACCGGAAAAGTCATGGGATTAGAGCGCAAGAGTGGTCCGGCAAGCAGTGCAAGTAGCAGCAGGAAGGGTTTCAAGGTCAACAGCAACCGACTGTTGGGTATTGTTAACAAGTTTAGCATCCCATTTGGTACAGAAAAAACGATATCAATCTGTGGGGGGCTCGACCGTGACGGTTCGGATGTTGAACAGACCCGGAGGGGTATAATACTATTAGTACTACTATTTCTTTTACCAGTATTCATACTCCTATACCGTTTCTCAATCAAATAGATTGTAAACAGACCTATTTATATTTAGAGTCATAATAGTGATATTTTGATCCCCCCAAAAATCACGACTTTTGAGATATCAATTTTTTTAAACAAAAAAGGGCTAATTTTGTGAGTTACTTTGTAACTGGACTAATATAACTAGAAGAAAGAGTTGAGTTTAGTTTGGACGTGGTTGGAACTAATTGGGTAACGAAATGCGATTTTTCGGAATTTTCGAGGTTGTGCGATAGGATATCTGAGTTAATTTTCACCTCGAATATGAGTCTTAGAACAGCATTAGCAGCCAACTTCAGGAGAGAATACTAAAACTTAGAGTTTTTTACGGAAGCAAAAACCAGGAATAGAGGGGTGTAGCAGCTTTGCCACTAGCTGCTTCGCAGACACCAGGGAAGTATTTAAGCTTCTTGGTGACGAGGACAAAGGAGAAGCAGCACATGGACCCTGAAGATTTTGTTTTGTCCCCGACAAGACTTGGAGATTTCCCAGTGAAGAGGGGAGTGAAAGAACTCTCGCTTCCGGTGATGGCCCAAACAAAGGACGAATGTAACCTCGGGAGCTGTACGCGCTGGTGCATGTAACCTTTTAGGATACCAACAAAGAAGTATATCAACATAAGAAACTTTATTTAAGTGTAGGCTGACTGTAGTTGGAGTCTAGGATGTGTTGTTTGTTCTATTATTATGTTTTTAGGATCTTGGGTTTGAGAGGGTTAGTAATCACGATCGCTCAAACAAAAGTTCTAGGAATAGGTCCAAAGTGTGGACTGTCCACCCTTAGATCAAGTTCCACAATTTTAGACTGAATTGAACTTTATTATATCCTAAGATCAAAATCTTTTTATCTGACTGTTTTTAAATACCTTTTAAAATGAATTTGGAGCAACAAAGACAGATGTGATAGTCGTGACCTTGTTTCTAGATCCTGATTGATCAATTCAATCTTTGAAGTTCAACCAACCGGTTGCGAATCAATTTAATTTATCGAATTCCATAAACCAAATGAACTAGAATAGACGATCTTGATAAACTGATGGGTTTAGCCGAGGTTTAAATGGGGCCAGTCGTAGACGAGCTCTATCTTAAGCTACTGGAAAGAGACTACGCCCCGTATGACCCAAAGATAGTCATGTTGACGGCTGCTCTGACGAACATTATGGGGCATGACAACCGTGGGGACCGCCCCAGGGAAGTCTTGCTGATGGCAGCTTGGGGCGAGTACGGAGTACTGGACCGCCCAAATTTGCGGGTTATAAGATGGAGAAAGGGAGTGCTCTCTGGAAGCGACTTGGAGCACGAACCCGGGGTTGGTACCACTAGGACGTTCCAGCCTGGAGAGATGCCTCTCCCAACGAGGTTTTGAAGAGTAGGCATCAAGTTTTCCATCAAGAAATGAGTAGCGAGGCTGCCTTGTTTATCTCACAGTTGAAAGTTGCAGTGCCAGTCAAGAGAGCCAGAGTAGAAAAAGAAGAAAAGACAAAGGACGAGTTGGACCAAGTGAGAAAAACCTTGACCAGAACTGAAGAGGACAGAGATATGTGGAGGAGACTGTTTGAGGATTGGAACAAGAAGCAGGGAGAAGAGATAGAATGCTTGAAGCAGGAGTACAAGGAGCGATCTGAACGATTGGGAATAGCGAAAACGGAACGACCGTTACAAGCAGGAAGCATTTCCCGTGGGCAATCGCCCATGGAATTTCTGACTCCTCGCGAACTCTAGTCAAAAAATGGAAGAGCAAGTCCCAATAAAGTCCCGGTACAATGACAATCCCGGACCCAAGCGACACCCTAGGCAATCCAGTCGTGGAGAAAACTATGAGGCAGCCGGTGGAAGCCGCTGTTCGACTCGTCGCCGACAGGAATGCGCCAGGTTCCGGGGTGACTGCACCCTATGGAACAATTGATGATACCGGCAGAGTCAAAGAGCTCTGTTCGGAAATGAAAAGAAAATGGGAGCTGCCACGATGACAAACCTGAATCTCCACCTGAAAGAAATATCTGCAAGATGCCGATGAAGAAAGTGTCATGTGTATTTGACAGGCCAAAGAAAATCAGATCAAGAACAACTTCACGGGAGTCCCGGACATGGACATGCGAGCATGTTTCAAAAGATCGACTGAGAGTCCAGCGACGAACATGCAGCAACCAACCCTTGGAATGTCACATTTGATATTGAGCGATAGTCTAGTGAGAGAGTTGCAGATTTTGAGAATCTCATGGACCAGTAACAGGATGGTATTCGGAGTTGCCACAATAGCCCAGCTTTATCGAATGGTTGAGTTGATGAATCCAGGCCGAATTGTAGGCGTGATGATTCTGATACGCGCCAACAACGTGTCCAGAAGCTCAAATTCAAAAGAAGATCAATGGGAAGCAATATTAGTGTGCTTGCTTACTGCGGTCTGGCAAAAGATTCAGTGCGCGGTACTGGCCATCTGCACTGTACCAATGAGCACAACAACACAGTCAGCTACAGCAAGAAGACACAATAAATGTGAGGTGGAACAAAATAGTGCGTAATCTGGTAAGTCGAAGTGTGGGACAAAATTTTCTAATGGACTTGGAGTACGAGTTGAGAGCTCTGGATCAGGCCACATTCACGACTGATTGAATAGACTTCGACAGTATAGAAGGGCGAGCCTGGATGAACCGTGTCTTCCAGCAACGATTAGACGAATTGAAGGTTAAACTTACGACACTGGAGCTCTGAGAACGGAGGAGGCGACTAACGTGCCGGCAATTTCAACTTCAGCAGAGCGCGAGTGAAAAAGAGCAGAGATCAGACGTATTGGAACGACTGGGTGAAGCACCATTGAGAAGGACCAACAATTCCGACGAAGATTGGGACTACGCTTACCTAGTAGGAGAATTGAATTTGGCGGAAAGCGATGGAGAGAAATCAGCGGAGTTCGTAGACAGGATGTGCCAGACACTACTCGAGACATTCTGATCATAGAACCTGCGAGGAGAAGAAGGTTTTGAGAGGACGGATAGCCTGTTGGAAGGGTTGGGAGCAATATGCACTGCGTATTTCGTGGCGAAAATTTACCCGGGACTCTCTCGCTATCTAATATGAGAGTTCCTGAAGGCCATTACGGAACTATCTGTCGTAGTGATCGTGGGACTTTTTGTGACATTCGGATCGGAAAATGTCAGAAAATGACAAGCTGTGCTGCTGACCGAAGTAATACAGAATCTCCGCCTGGACGGACTTTTTACACTGATAGCAATAACACACGGAAAACTGGGAAAATTGATGACATTATCCCGCTAACCCAAACAAGTGAGGGAGAATGTGAAAAAGTTTGACACCAAAACCTGTTACAACAAAATCTAATATCTGTTACAACAAAATCGTTTTGGCAAAGAAGAAGATAAGACGATAGAAACAGTGGAGGACGTGCGACGTTATATAGGCGGCATGCCCCTACTCGGCAATGTATGCCTATCTATGAGGAAAATTCCCGTAGCCTCGATCAGGGGCGTCAGCGAATTTGTGTGGGTGATAGGTCCTGCTCTGACTACCGCATTCCCTGACGTAAAAGTAGGTGCGAGCAGAATGTGCTACGTGAAGCGATGAGCAAAGAGTTGCTGTTTGTGAAGATAGCAGAGACCGACTTGACAGCAGTGAATTTTAACAACCACTTCCACGATCGAGTGGGTGAACTGGACAGACGGCATTATGAAGTTTTCTCAAAGCTCTGGAATTGGAGATCTTACGACAAAACGAGGGGAGAATTAACAAGAATTCCTCGACTAATAGCCTCGTACCAGAAAGTGAGGAAAAAATGAAGACTGGGGTGATAACAAGGGGCTACCAGAAGAACTACCAGATTTCCCCCTAATCCGTACGATATTGCTCGGAGCAGACTCGATACTACACACTCATAGGTTGAAAACGTTTGAAACTAAGGAGAGAAGTTTTTCCTCCGTGCTTCATAGAACAGCTTTGCTTCGTAGGCAGAAATGCTGCCGTGAATGAGTCGACTAGGAGATATATGAGCAATGCAGCCAAATTTCTCATCAATTTCACATTTTTTTTATTTTGACTTTTTTCTTAAATTTAAGCTTGGAGGTTTATGTTTGCTATATATCACTGCCCACAGTAAAATACACAAAAACAAAAAAAATTATGTAATTACGATTGTGTAAAGGTATCACCATTGAGGGTTGAAAAAAAGCATTAAAGAAGTATAAACAAACCGAAAATGTGCAGAGCATATTAGCCAGCCGAAAGTTATAAACATTGTATAAGCCAAGCGAAAGTTATGTTATATGAAGGAAAATTACAAGAATTTCGTCACTGTTACATAATTGTTACATAACGCTTTTATACACAGAGGCAAAGCTGAGCTTCGAACCACTTGCAATACAAAAAAGGCTACGTCAAAAATATCTAAGGAATTCGACTTTGTCGACATCCGACGGATAATTAAGTAGGTCCTTCTGGATTCTCGAATCCGGTCAAAGAGCTGTCTTCTGAGAGCGGAAGTAAGTCTTGAATTCTGCTCGTCATAATAATTTTATAAATAATTAAATAAATAAATAAAAGTGATTGAAAAGTCTAATATGAAATCTACTGCTCCAGGTTCAAGAGTGAAAGGCATAGAGTCAAAGACTACCTTGGGTGTAGTAAATGGAATTAATTATCAGTGAGTTGAAGAGTGTTGAGTTAAAGTCGAGGTCAGTAGTCGAAATATGTTTTGGCTTACGTGTTCCAAGGAGGCAGAGAATCGCACTTCTCATTAGTGAAAACAATATTCTTGTTCTCACCCAGTTAGTAGCATCTGATTGACTGCAACTTCTTTTCAGGGAGATGAGATAAGACAACTGCATTAACGGTGAAGTACTTTACTTGTTAACGGTGAAGCACCTCCAAAACAGCTAAAAACCAGAGATGTGAACGAACCTTGCTCTATATCGATAACACGTGAGCGGTACATGTTGATCTTCTCTTGCTCATGTTTCTTGTAAACGGTTATCGGATTTACAGCAGTATTGGAGAGAGCGAGCGGGTTGAAAACCCTCACGTCGAAAAATACTCTCTGTCCATACCTCCAAAATCCAATAGCAGAAACGTCGAGACGGGCTCCTTCGCTGGTGTTTCTTCTGATGTCCGCACCTTGAAGAACCGAAAGTAACGAAGGTTCGGAGTTAACATCAACACAAACTTGCTGGGCCACCCCCACTATTATGTCCCGTAAATCATTGTGACGTTTGCTCACAAAACCGCTAGTGGAACACCGAAGTGCGTGACTGTAAATGTAGTTGGCTGAACAGACACACTTCGTAGGGAGGTTGTTGAGACGAATGGCGTATCTCATACGAATCGCGTCCCTGAAATCACTGCGACTGAGAACCAGGCCTTTCTCCTTGTCGGGCCTATTGGTGAGCCAATGATTGGCTCCTTTTTCATTGGTGTACTTCATCATGGCACGCAGCTCGGTACCTGATTTTTTCAGAGCGGAAAGTTTGGTTCTTTCATGTGCTTCATTATTCTGCCTCCTGATGTCAGCTTTGCTTATTTGTGCTTCCTCGTAGGATAAGCTGACTTCTTGTTTCAAGATTTGCTCGGTGAAATTTTGTTGAGAGTTCTGATATGTGAGAGCAACATCATTGTTCGGCTTCTCAATAGCCATACCACCCATTCTGACAGAGAGTGAGGTCAAATCCCGAATATCAGTATTTACAGGTCCTTTGAACAGGTTTATGACAAATTTTTTGTTAACAGTACTATCGAGAGAGTCAAAAGTGGCATCTTCTGCGTTCAAAACACGCTGTAGATAACCCCACTTTCTTTGAAGGCTGACAACATAGCCAGAGTTAGCCGCATGAGGTTCACTTTGTGCAATAGTAGAGATCTTATCTACCATATCGAAGAACTTCTCGCACTTACTCTGAAGGTATTGGCGTTTCCCAAGATCATCGCCAATTAACGCTCCCAGATATTTCCGACCAGTGCAGATGCGGACCCGTGTGTCACAAAAGAGGGCGCTGGCTGCTTCTTGTAGATATTCTTTCACAACCAGATACGTCTTGTCCGAATTCGGATAATAGCCATAGTTTGGTCCATTGACAATAGACTATCCAACCATTCGTGGAGCCGGGACAACTCGCCAGCACCAGCACCATCGTCAGCGTAAAAGCAGCGCTTGGCAACCGCAGGCATGTTGACCAGAGGTAGAGCTCCTAGCCCATACATGCACATTGCAGCGCTATCTCCTTGAGTGGTGCCTTCTTCGGAAGAGAAAATGCCATTGCCAGTGAAGATCATAGAGGGTTTTCTGTAAGTGTTGCTAAAGAAAGGAGAGAGTTTTGGGCATATAACCTGGATATTTCTCAACGCGCAACTTTCCGGTTCATGCGATTAGCCTAATTGTTGTGATAAACTTATTAAATATTTTTCCTGTAACCTTGAATGATAACAACGAAGCAGCGAAGAGCGCGTTTTGCAAGTGAACTGATCGGAAGCAAAGATGACCCCGCTCCATGTGGGAAAGAATCATGCAAATTTGGGAAAACTGTCATCAGCCGCGGAGTGCTGTGTGAACAATGCTCTAGATGGTATCACTTCAGCTGCGCGGGCACGAGCGAAGCAGCTGTGAATAATCTACCAATTGACGAAGCATTCATTTGCCAGATTTGCCAATCGCATTCCTCCGGACTCACACAAGAGATGCAGGACAAGATGATTGACGACAACATGGGTCTGTCCTCTGGACTTACTCAAGCGATGGAGAGTATGCAGCTTGAAGACCCAATGTTATGGAACTATAGATCTCTGCCTGATTACAGCCCTACAAACCCAAAAAAGTTAAAAACGCTGAATGGAAAAACATTAGATGGCGCTAATCTCGAGCATACATTTATGAAAACTGCACACTACAAACAAAATCTTTTTGCGCTCCCGTCTGGTAATGCAGGTAAAGCTTTTGTTGCAGAAACGAGTCGGCTGCTTGAAATTTATAACAGCAATTCGGCAGGTGCTACATCTTCCTTATTCGCTTTCTCTCTGCTTCCTGTACTTCTCCTTCAGAAAACATCCAAGAATTCGAAAAGCCGGGACCACGTCAACTGTCCCAGCAGAGGTTAGTCAAATGGAATGATGGTGATGTCGACGGTCTTTTGAAAGAATCCGATGAAATTCAAAGGATCTTCTGCCATGCAATGAAAACAAGCAAGCAGAAGCCACGGGACCCGAAGCTCTTCTCTGCTCTCATCCATTCGGGTAAGTACAACACGGCCATCAGTTCCCTTGATACGGTGAGCAAACCATTGCCGATGTCAGATTAAGTTGTCAGCACCCTGAGAGAGAAGCATCCTAAGTCGGAACCCATTCAGCAGGGTAGTCTTCTCTATGCCCGGTTGATGATCCTGTTCTTACCATTGCTAATGACATAACTGCTGAGAACATCCAAACTGCTGCCCTTTATGCTCGTGGAAGTGCTGGCCCTTCAGGTGTCGATGGTTTGAATGCACGACGTATGATCTGCTCCAACAACTTCCCCAAATCGCGCGAACTGTGCGATGGTCTTGCGAGGTTTGGGAGGCGGTTAGTCACTGAGATTGTCAACCCTGCTCCTATCGCGTCCTTTCTTGCTGCCCGTGCTGTTGCTCTCGATAAGAATCCGAGAATTAGACCGGTGGAAATATGAGACATTTTCAGACGCATCATCAGCTCTGTGATCATGCAATTGATGCGCGATGAGGTTATAGAAGTCATGGGTCTCTTGCAAACATGTGCGGGTCATGCCGGTGGGATAGAAGCGACTGTCCATGCTATGCAGCAACTTTATGAGGACAAGGAGACAGAAGGTTGCCTCTAAATTGATGCTGAGAATGCGTTTAATCGCATGAACCGGAAAGTTGCTTGAGGTTCGGATGAGATACGCCATTCGTCTCAACAACCTCCCTACGAAGTGTGTCTGTTCAGCCGACTACACTTACAGTCACGCACTTCGGTGCTCCACTAGCGGTTTTGTGATCAAACGTCGCAATGATTTACGGGACATAATAGTGGGGGTGGCCCGGCAAGTTTGTGTTGATGTTAACTCCGAACCTTCGTTACTTTCGGTTCTTGAAGGTGCGGACATCAGAGGAAACACCAGCGAAGGAACCCGTCTCGACGTTTCTGCTATTGGATTTTGGAGTTATGGACAGATAGCATTTTTTGACGTGAGGGTTTTCAACCCGCTCGCTCTCTCCATTACTGCTGTAAATCCGATAACCGTTTACAAGAAACATGAGCAAGAGAAGATCAACATGTACCGCTCACGTGTTATCGATATAGAGCAAGGTTCGTTCACACCTCTGGTTTATAGCTGTCTTGGAGGGGCTTCTCCGTTAACGAGTAAAATGGTATCGCAGTTGTCTTTCTCATCTCCCTGAAAAGAAGTTGCACTCAATCGGATGCTACTAACTGGGTAAGAACAAGAATATTGTTTTCACTAATGAGAAGTGCGATTCTCTGCCTCCGCGGAACATGTAAGCCAAAACATAGTTCGACTACTGACCTCGACTTTAACTCAACACTCTTCAACTCACTGATGAACAATTCCATTTACTACACTCAAGGTAGTCTTTGACTCTATGCCTTTTACTCTTGAACCTGGAGCAGTAGATTTCATTTTAGAGTTTTTAATCACTTTTATTTATTTATTTAATTATTTATATATTTATTATGACGAGCAGAATTCAAGTTGTAACATTCGTTCAGAAGTACATATCGACGGAAAATAAAGCTAAGCTATAAAACGACTGGCGAGCGTCTAAACAAATCTCTACATGCTTTTCACCGTCTCTATCAAAGCCAGTTCTTTTGGTGGTCTTTTCAATATCGGGTCGACTAAAACGTTACTGTTCTCCGGCTTCGACCAGAACGCTCAAATTAACTTACTTACATGCAAAATTAGTGAGCTCATGGCTGGGTCTCAGTATCCCCAGACCACGAGGTCACTCCTAAAAACAGGGCTACTACTATTTATTATATTACGATTGTTTTTGTTCAGTAGATAAAAATCATCATCTCCATCGAAGATGGATCAACTCTTTCCTTTATCTCCTATCTTCTCATCGTCAGAAAATGAATCCAGATGTTAATTAAATTCAATATTCAGGACATAACCAGGAAGCTAAAAGTTAGTTTAAAATGGTTCAAGGTCAAGTCCCAAGAATCCGGGGAGATAACACCCTTATTTCCTCTCCGGAAGGCTGGTTTCCACCCTTCACCGTTAGTGTGAATGGCCTTGCAACGATTGTAGCGACACAATCGTTGCAACTAGGAGCGGTCTCTGCTAATAATCTGTTGTATTCTTCTATCTCTTATCGTCGTTTTTCTCGCAAGTATCGTCGTTGTCGTTTTCGCAACTTCTATCGTTGTTCTATTTTATTTTGGATTTCTTCCAAAATGCCGATTTTTGACATTTCTCGGAAAATCTGACGTCATCATTCGAAATTTTAAAAATTTAAAATACCAGAATTTTCTGACCTTCACAGTTTGTCTAATCGTCCCAGTAACATCGCTAATCTGTTAAAACTGCCAATTATCAAGATCAGCGGCTAATAACTCAAACTGGCCTTTTTGTGTCAGTTCTGGTCGAATGTCACATACTCCCCGGACAGCCCGGTCAATGTCCCCATTGAATCTCGTAGTCTTCCTAAAAATGGTAGAGTGCCATTGAACAGAATTTACAAAATGCACTAAATCAATTATATCCACGTCATCTCGACTCACTGCAAAATATAAATGGCATCATACTACATCACTATAGCCTTCCAAATTCTTTCACTAATCTGCACTTTCGAGGATATGAATTAAGATAAAACATTTTTTCTGACTTCCAATGTCAATGCCCTGATTTAAAACTTTTTCTCCTAGGTGTTAAAAGGTGTTAGTTTGCAGGACAGTCCTGCCAACCAACAAGCTAAAATTATCTTACTAGGCTTATTCCCTTCGGAAATTTAGTTGTTATTGGTCCTGAATATTAAAACCAAAGAACTTTGTGGTTAGAAAGGACAGTGAAACAATCTCCCTCTTCAAGAGATTACCCAAGCCTTTCATGTCACCACAAAGTGATCAATCGTCCTAGTTGATTAAAAACGATCATGCAGGCTGGAATATTTAAAAATACTCTTCACTCAAGCCTTTCTAAATAAATAGTAACTGTCTCTAAAGCCACTAACTAAAATCAAAAAGCAAATTTATAAATGCAACACATTCTTTTATTGTTCAAAACTCAACTGAATGTTTTCTTTCAGTTTCAATTACAACTTGGTTGCTTTGTTTCTCAATTGAGTTTTTCTGTCACATACAAAACAATTCTGAGTTTTAACTTCTTCTCTTTCATCACTTCTTTGTTTCTTCTTTTTTCGTCGTTTAGAAGTTCTAAAACTTCTAAATTCTTCTAATTTCGTCTCTTTTTGCATCTTGTTTTTCGGCCATTCTGTCAATGTTCCATCTTCTCCTCCTGCGACATAGACTCTGCACTTTCAGTTTTTGTGTCTTTCAACATGTCGGTAGCTATTCTGACGCTGTTGGAAGCAGTCCTCCAACACTTCTGCTCTTCTACTCTTTGTTTACAACAAGGTAGGGGATCAAGGTAAGATTCTCTGTTCCTACAGAAGCTGTTGTGGAGACACAACGTCACGTTTCTCTCCAAATCTTCCTTCAACGTCTCTTCTTTCTCCCTTCCATCACGTTCACTCATCCTGGAGATTTTCTTTACGGCGGTGGTCACTGCATTCCGATTAGTTACGAAAGCTCGCTTGAAAGCTTCTGCTCCAATGTCCAGATGATACGTATTGTACACTCTGCCGTGCTTCGACATATGCTTCTTGGCATATTCGTACAACCATGCAGTCATGTTGGCTCTAAATCATGGCATCAGTCGTCTTCTTGCCCATATCTTTTTTACTTCCATCGGAATGTTCAGAATCTTGCACATTGTCTCAAAAATATCTAAGTCTTTTAGACAATCCAATTTCTGCAATTGCTCTCTCGTTGGCGCCTCCTGTCTATTGTTCTCCTTCACATGAGCTTCCAGCCATTGTATCGCCATCATAACTCCCACTATCACTATCGTTATGGGCCGTGATGAGTCTGGTAAACCCATGGAGTCTGGTAAACCCACTGGCGTATCCCATGAATTTCCTTCCCAGTATCGACTCTAATTCTTCTTTAGTTCTCTCCGGAACCGCTGAGAATATTTTACACAGTAACTCGTAAGACTTTTCTGACATTCTCGCTATTCTTACGCATTTTGGCACCGAGAAGGCTTGATCCACGATCGTTCTCGTACTTTTCACATCCACAGCTACGAAATGCACTGGGTATCTGTTCTTGCACATTGGAGCTAATGTTGATCTCACTAATTATCGCGCTTCCGACGGTCTGCGATATGTCTCACTGTGTCGGATGTTAATTTCCGCCTCGATCGCTTCCCTCCACCTTCCTATGTGTTTTTGTTCGATCTGCAAAACTCCTGGGAACACTTCTACACTGATGGCCGTGACCATCTCATGCTTCTGTTCTAGATTCAATAGTGACTCTAAAGAACCAAACATGGTGTAGAATCCTAGTGCAGTCACTAGATTCACCTCGGTTCCTCCATGGCAGTCCGCAATCAGCTCCGTTTCTGTTTTTGCCTTCATCACAGTGTTCCCAAACAAAATTCTCAACTGCTTGTGTTGTTTCTCCAAGGTCTTCACGCAATCCAGACCTCCACAGACGTGACCTTCCGTGACCTTCCAGTCCACAGACTTCTGCCAGACAGCTACCAGATTCTACCTAGTCCTCTGGACCCCAGCCAGGCAACTCTACTTTGTCTTCTCCGTTGCTCTTAGAGGCTGTTGTCATCACGTTATAGATAATGTTCAGACCACGCAGGTTACAGTCTGAGTTCAGTTCCCTTTGTACGTCCTGTGTTGCACGTAAAATTGAGTCAGCGTTGGGACTCGGACACCATGATGATTTCATCAGTTCCAACACTACCATCAAACTCGTTCTCAGCAGTTCGTCTGAGAATCCCAATCCAAATTCTACCCGGTTGTCCAATTTTGGCACTGAAGGTGCAGTCACCTTTTCCTCCAAGACTAACACCAGCTTGGCTTGCTGAGTAGCAGCGCTTCTTATCGTCGCAATTCTTGACGTCCAGAATCTTAGCAACACTGCTTGCTCGTAATCAAAGAAGCAATCGTGTATGTCCTCATTTCGTAAAGGGTTGTACACTATCCCTATGATTCCGGACACGTAACTGTAGGACTTCTTTCTGATTGGTCCACAGTATTCACTGGATTTTGGGAGTGCTCCCATGGATTCCTTAGTGAGCCTCAGCTTTTTGTTTTGAGAATCTCCTTATTTCGTCTTTTTTCCTCATGGTTTCTAGTTCCACAGGTTCTTTCATGTTCACTCGCATTGGTTTGCTCTGATATATATCCAAAAGTGATAGCAAGAGCAAGGCTTTCACTCGTTCAACGCCTTCTCTTAGCCTCTGGACACAAGTGCTCAGTGCTGGCACTGAAATCTGCTCTATCATAAATCAAACGAAACAGAGAGCGTCTCTCCGCTTCGCGCACGCTACTGCTGCTCCTTCTTGAGATATCAGATCTCTCATGCTCCTCATTAAGAATACCTTTTCTTCCTTTGATCTTTTATTTTCTTCTGAATCATATTCCCCACGAGTCAGTCCGATCATGCACCAGGCGAACCTCAGTTGTAGCTCAGTTCTCACATAAGGTACTGCTATCAGAGCGCGTATCTTCGGCGTGGTTCTCATTCCTTCCTCGAAGTACCGTAACACTACTGCTCTCCATGGAAGGCTCACTAACTGCTCTATCGTTTCTGCATGCATCTCAGACGATACCAGAGTCCCGTATGCCTCTGCTTCAGGGTGGTGCCTTGCATCATCGTTTCCAAATAACCTTCCATGGCATTTTGGTCTTCCAGAGCAATTAAGTGTCCTCTGGCCGAATTTTTGCACTCCAACATCTCCATGTATCTACTGGCGGGTTCATCTATCGAAACAGTTTCCGACACTGTCAGTCGGTTATATTCCACTGCGACTAGCTGTCCTTCAACACTTCCTTTTCCATGGTTCATGGGAGACGGTTTAAAGTCTTTCATAGTACTCTCCCCACATTGGCTGAGTATTTCCATTTCTAATGTTGCTCCAGTCACAGTGCGGTCAAGCTTTTCGGTTTTGTAACCGGTTGACTTTATTCCTGTCATGAGAATGGGTGGCACCATCGCTACATCAGTCAGCATCCTGTCTGTGCCAGGCAATCGATCATCACCTTGTCCCAAATCCGTAGCTTCTTCGACTCGTTTTCTTTTCAATGAGTTGACAGCTTTTATCGAGATTTCGGGATCCACCTTCGTCTTTCCCGCCTTCCTCTATGTCCCTATGCTGCCCAGTTTCATCTTCATTTCATTAATGTTGTCAATCACCAATTTTGATCGCATCGTTTCTTTCCGGGTTCTTGACAGATATACCACTTCTCCTTTGTCTTCTTGCGGCGTCATCTTGATAGGAGAGTTTGCCTCACTCTCGTCAGTGGCTGAGTCGAGCAACAACTCACTCAATCTCCCTTCATACTCGTCGAGTTTGTCAGGGACCTCCCGCATTAGTGGTCGCTTGAGACCTAGTTTCAAAATGGACTGGGTACCGTACCTCTGAACTACTGTCCAGGCCTCTTCCATGAAGGCGACTCTGTCCATTCTACATCCCGTCCTATTTTCATGGTCCCTGTGATGCACCTCCCACTCATCTTCTATACTGAGCATGGTCTTGGTCATCTCGTCCAGCTCCCTTCCAGTCTTTTCCAGTTCGTCTTTTGTCCCAATTAGACCTTGCATGGTTTCGTTCGTTTGAACCTCCTCTTCTATTCTCATCCCCTTTGGTGGCACAGCTGCTCCCAGTTGTGAACTAGACGAGGCAGCCTCGCTGTTCATTTCCTGATGCATCCTCCTCAGTCCAGGCTTAGGCTTGGTGGGCAAAGGCATCTCACCTGGCTGGTAGGTCCTTGAACTTCCCAATCCAGGCTCATTCGCCAAGTCAATCCCTGAGAGAGCCCTGTTTCTCCACCTCATCACTCTCATGTTCGGGCGATCTAATACTCCCCTTTCTCCATATGCTGCCATTAATAAGACTTCCGTGGGGAGGTCCCCACGGTTATCATGCCCCAAGATGTTTATCAAGGCGGTCAGCAACATGACTACCTCTGGGTCCTCCAGAGCGAAGTCTCGATCCATTAGCCTCAGATAGATCGCATCTACCATCGGTCCTACATATGCCTCTGCCAGGTCCATTAATTCATCCAAGTTGAAATTATCCATCTTCTTGCAAGTTTGATTTTAGTATTGATAGGATGATTTGAAATCAAGTGAGAGATTAAATGATCAATCAAGATCTAGAAAAAAGGTCACGAATATCATATTTGTCAACTTAACACTAGTTTTGTATTAAAATTTATTTAAAACAGTCAGATAAAAAAATTTTGCTATTAAAATTTATTAAAATCAATCAGTTTCTATAAAGTTTTGGAATTCGACCTAAGATTGGACAGTCCAAACTTCGGATCTATTCCTAAGATCGTCATTCAGTTGTTCAGGGTCACTAACTCTTTTTTACCCAGGTTCTTACTGACATAACACATAACATAACATAACATAACATAACACGCATATCACATACAATATACATTTTAGTATGACGTCTTCCTGCATGCAACTTAAACTCAGCCTATACTTAAATAATATTTCTTATGTAAGTACACTTGTATATTAGTCTCGGAGAAGATTACGTGTATCAGCGCATAGTGGATGCAGTCGTCCTCGGTTCGGATCGTACACTGGAAGTGAAAGCTCCTTCACTTCCCTTTCCACAAGGAAGTCCCTCAATCTCGTCAAGGACAAGACTAGATTTTCTGGGTCCACGTGCCGCTTCTCCGTCGCCCTCGTCACCAAGAAGCATAAGTACTTTCCCGGTATCTGTGACGCCGCTGGAGGCAAGGCTGCTACGCCCCCTATTCCTGGTCTTTGCTTCCAAATATTTTCAATGTTTTTATTTTCTCTCCTAAAATCTGCTGCTAACGCTGTCTTAAAACTCATGTCTGCTGTGATTGCTTTCGCACATGTTCTATTTGTGAGCATGAAATTGCTGTCTGTTAGTATTATGCTACTTGAGTATTCATTCGTTAAGTTAAAATATGACTCAACTACCCTCCCTATGTCCGGTTTCTTAGGGTCCTCGCCTGTTTCCGCTTCTAAATCTCCTGTCTCTCTTGCTATTCTCAATTTTTTTATTAATAAACTTTCAGTGTGGGTAAGTCTTACCCCGACTCCCCTGACAAAAATATCCATCGACGTCCCCGTCGATAGCATACCGGATATCAAGCCGAGATTGGAAGCCGGAATGAGTAGTCACCCTTCCAGGGTAGCCCAGGAAGGATCTTCTCGTTCGGTTTTCCTGTATTTCATGCTTTCACGATCTACATCTCTGACCTCTAATCTTTGAGTTCCGAACACTTCATTTATAAATGTCATCTCTGAGCTAACAACAAATGTCACCTCAACCTTTTAAAGAAATTTTTAACGATTGACAAGAAAAAAAACGGGTACTTCCAACAAATTAAGAACAGCCCCCTCGCCCCGCGATTGTTTTCTTAACATTTTTTTATGTTGCTATCTTGGGAGGACTAAAATTGGAAAAAACTTAAAACTAAGATGGTGAAGACCGGAGTATGACTATTAAAATGATTTGTGTTGTCCAATATATCGCTTGTGCTCTTTTCAATTTTTAACAACATATAATCACAACATTGTGTACACATAATAAGAGTTTTTCAAACTCCATTCCCTGGAATTGACTTGGAAAAATTTAACAAACTCAGCCAAAAATACTGGAAAAAAATGTAACAAGACACTCGTTTATGATTTGATGAAAATATAACTCAAGTATCAATCATGTAGTTGCGATTGACTCAAATCCTGAAAGTAACCAAAAAGTCAATTGAAAATAAGCGTTCATGAGCTATCTGTCAAAATGAGAGGAATTTAAAATATTCAGGTAGTAAAAATAACTCAGCCATTCACAAAAGAAAGTTTAGGTACTTCTGATAAAATGGAAAAGACCTACAGTACTTGCGCTTCTGAAATGTTGAGCAATTTCCAATTAAAATGAGAGCAAAAACTACAATTTCAAATCATCTACAACCAAGAGAGGCAATACAAATCTTTGAACTTCGACGGTTGTCGCTCCCCCAGAAACAGAACATTTTATCTAAGCATAAAGGTTGGTGGATCGCTACTGTTGGGAAAAACTGTATTCTTAATGCCATTCTCAAAAAAAAACGGAATAATGTCTACCCGAAACTGTCAGAGGTCACAGTCAAAAATCTGCTAACTTTCGTAATGACCTAAACGCAATGCAAATTTTGCAACCACCAAGTAGAATTAATCACAGCACAAAAAAAAATCACGAGAAAGCTGCATAACTAAATTTTCTGGTGGAAGGATTTCACAGGGCGAGCTGTACTGAAAATGACTTTAAAAAATGAAACTCAGAAAGATTTTTTAAGAGATTTGTCATACAATTGGCAAATGCAATCCTTCAAAATTTGGAAAGATATGAAAATTTCTTTTCATAAAAATTTCACATGTTACTTTCATGTTCTTTTCATATACATAGTTACATGAAAGTTCAAATTGTAAATTACATGGAAAAAAGACGAAGGACGTCAAATTGGTTTGTGTTTCTTTAGAAAACACGAAAAACTCCTTTTTCAGAGGAGTTCTGAAGTGGTTTTGTAGGTGGTTCAATCGAAGACAAACCCTTCATCATGCATGTCAACCAAACTTTTGCTCTTCAGTGAAGATGTTCGGCCCCCGACGAATTATAAAATTCAACGAAGCGACGCAATAGAAACCGGTTTTGCGGAAAAACGAAATCTAATAACATTATCTTGCAACAAGGACAATTGTGGCACTGTGACACGGTTGTTATTGATAAAAATGTCGATGCAATAATCGTCTCAGTTGTTCCATTTGACAGAAATTACCGACATGGATTTTGAAAAAAAAACCTAGAAACCAACCTACATATTCAATCTAAACTCTTTCCCGAAAAAGAGGGAAAATTTAAACTGAAGAACAGTGAATTTTAGTATTATGACCACACTGATGACCATATACATAAATTAGAAAAAAACTAGACTTAACCTCGCTAAAATCTGTTGATTTGCGGAGTCTGCAGCATTACTTTCCATTCTGAAGAAAGCTTCATTTTACAAAAGAACACAGTTTTTATTCTCAATTCAAAAAGCAAAGTTTTGAAGTATTTATAGCTTACTAGTAGGTGGAATAAGAATTGTCCGGTCCGCTAATCTTGGTACAATTAACAAACTTGACTCTTCTAGAGGACTTCAAGTTTTTAGGTTCACTTCAATAGACTACAAAATTGTCAAAGTCAAAAAAGCTAGGCTGTGATTTTGAAAAAATTGTCCCTGAGTCTCAAAAATTTACGTAGTGTATCCAAAAAATTTTTCACTGGAGGTTTTAATGCGCTTCCATATGTTGACAGCAACAAATCAACATTACTCAGTCCGAAAAATTCTAGAGTTAGGAGACTCAACAAGCTGAAGCATCGATTTTTAGACAAATTCTAGATCTTAGTCCACGCAGAGGAAAAGGCACAATTATACTCATTAAGACAAGAAAATTAAAACGTTTGCAAGTCTAGATTATTTTTCTCTATATAATCCAAACGAGTATAGTTCTACTTCATACAATTAAACTTCGATATCTGACAAGCTTTTGTTGCATGTTTTACTAAGAACCACAGTTTTTGATAAAAACACAGCATAGCGACTGGAATTAAAGGAACAAGTTCTAGATGATAATGTATGTTAGAAAAAAAATTATTTTTTGAAAATTTTTTTTTCATGTATACTGACTCCTACAAGAAATTTGAATGTACAATTTTAGGTCTGCTGGAATACAGTTAAGACAATTCAAAAAATTAAGTTTCATGAAATTTCATTGTTGAACCTTCACGAAAAACAGATACGTAATTCAATTGTGTCAAGAAAAACTTTCAACAATGACTAAATTTAATAAAAGAAAAAATGCAGAACAATGAGAAAAAGTTACTTCAATTTTCCTAAGACAAAAAACTCTTCAGTACAGTTTTGAGGGTGCATCAAATTTTTATACAACTCTTGTATTTAATGAAAAGAAAACCAAAAAGACGGTACCCTTTTCACGACATACCATGATCTTTTTTGTGAATTCAAGAGCTCTTACACTGATTCATTTTCAAACAAACCGTTTCTGTTCCAGAAAGTAGACTTTAATTTTTTTCGTGAAATTGTTATAAAAGAAAAAGAAAAAATTGACTACTTTCAAATGCAAATAAAAATTGAAAATAAAAATTGTTCCGAGACCAAATGTACTGATATCTGGCTCATACAGGAAATTTATTCATGGATACAGTTTTATTTTAGCAATGGTTTTCTTTTTATACACTTCCACTTGCTCTTTGCTGCTTCTTTTTTCTTGCAATAAAAAAATTGTTGCTAATACTGAAAATTGAAGAATCAAAATAGCAGGAAAGTTGATATTAAAAAGAAGATGAATATCACAACGTTTCTGATGGCTGTAATGGTTTAAGGAAAATACGGTACAAACTGAAAAAATTGAAGATGATGAAATTTTAGTGGACAGATTATTTGAATTCAACAGACTTGTCAAAAATGCAATTACCCTTCAATTTGCAAATTTTATCGGAAAGAGCTAAATTTTTTGCTGGTTTCAGTAATGCAAAAACTTATTTGGTAGCCAGCAGCACAATAGGCAGCCTAGTCATTTGAAATCACACAAAACTGAGCAACATTTAATGATTTGTTATGATGAATGCTACATAGAGTAGTTACCCTTTGTTACGAGTGTACAACTTATCAAACAGAATGGGCTGCCAAGCTTGTAATCTGATTCAGTTTACTAACAGAAGAGTGTCTATAAAAATTCGACGTTTGGGAGAAAATGGTTTGTAGAAAATGACATTTGAGGTTTTTCTGGTCACGGCACGAGGTTTTCAATTTTATCAAGTACAGGCGGCTGCCACAACTGTGGTTTAACCCGTGAGACATTTGAACATTTTTTTTTCAGTTCCCTACTTTGTTTTCTATTCAAGGAAAAATAGAAATATACAGGACTGGAAATTTTATGTTGCCTATCCTCGAGGTAGTGAAACCAAAAACTAGTTAAAAACTAAAAACCTATTTAATGGTGTTTCGAATGCTTGGAAAATTAGTTTGAACAGATAAATCCCTATAAATCGGCATTAGAAACTTTGGATTGAACACCTGATCAAAGAGTTAAAAAATCTTAAATCCTAACTCTTAAAATTTGACTTTGGGCAAAGAAAAACATCAACACAAATAAAGATACGAAGTTTTAACTATAAAAATCAAATTAAAAAAAACTTTGCTTTGTCCAATAGATGTTAAAATGAAAAGAATGAAGCTTAACAAATCGGGTTCGGTGTTTTCAAAAGAAACGATGTCTGCTGTAAAGTTTTGGGACTCGCAAATCCCAACTGAACACGCAGTTCTGGTTGACTCAAATCCTGAATGTTAACAAAAAATTGATTTCAAATCAGAATTGATAGGCGATCTGTCTCAAAAAGAAGAAGTTAAAAATGTTCAGGAAATTGAAGTCTTTCCACAATTCCCAAAAAAATATTTGAAAAAGAACAGAATAGAAAAAATACAGAGTTGCGTTTCTGAAAAATTGAAGATATTTCTATTTAATATGAGCAGAAAAAATATCGCTTTCCGAAGCACTTACCATCTACAATCAATAGAGGCACTTGAATTTTCAAAGTTTGACAGTTATCGTCAGTTCGTCTACTCCCATGAATACTTTAACTATTCGAAATTAAACATAATTTCCGTTGAAAACAAAGATAACCCGGCTCTTTTGTAAAATCTAGAGTTTAGCCTCTGCATCCAACCTCACTAGAAAGAAGAAAAATCCGAACTGATCACTGATGACCGTGGTTTTTAGTAAGATGACCCCATTAATGACTACAAACAAAAAGTGGTGAAATTACCAGGTTTATCACATTAAACGTATTTGTATTGAAGAATCCTGCAGCATTGCATTGCATATTGAAAAAATGTTTCGCTTTACAAAAGAGCAGTTTTTTTTTTCTCAAGAATCAAGCAGGAAAAGTTTCAACTTCTGAAAGATTACAATTTTTATTGAAAAATTTGATGCAGTTTTCGATTTTTTTCCGGTTGAAAACAATGCTTTTGGACTAATGATTGTTTGGTCAGCTAATTGTAAAAAAAATCAAAAATGCTTCATTGAACGGATTTCAAATTATGAGGTTCAATTCAAGAGAAAAATTTCTTTGTCAATGTTTATTTGAGTCCCAAAGGCTATGCTGTGATTTTGAAAAATTTGGCCCTCCAAATTAAAAAAGGACGTTGGGTATCCAAAATTGTTTTGAATGGAGATGTAATGCTCTACCATACGATGACAACAACAGCTCAACAATATTGAAGACAAAGGACACTAGTAATAGGAAATCAAAAAAAACTGAAACATCAAACTTTATTTTCATCTCAATTCCTTTTCTTAGATTTTACCAAGGAAAAACAACCATGTAATAATATTCCTCGTAACAGTAAAATTGAATCGTTTGCGCTTCTAAACTAAAATTTTCCGAGTTCAAAAAGCCAATTTGAACCTATTCTATTCTTTCAGTCTTCGTTATCCGCTCAAATTTTGTTTTGTGTTTTCTTGGAACCCACAGTTTTCAATGAATACTAGACGTAATCACTAGAAATGAACCAAATTTTTTGAAATTTCAACGCGTTGTATTTGAGAAACTTGCAAAATTTCTTATTCATGGATTTTCCTGACAATTAAAAGGTTTTCACAGTTAAATTTTTTAATGCTGAAATACAATCAACACAATTAGAAAAAACTTATATGAAGTTTTCATGTTGAGACTTCACCCTTAACTCTTACAAAATTCAATCAAATCTAAAAGCAGTCCCGACGCTGAACAAAAAGAAAAAAAAACAATTTTGTACAAACGAAATTGCATAAATTTCTGATAAACATAAAAGTTTGCAGTTTCAAAAATTAAAGAAAATTATTCATAACAGTTTTGACGGAGTTCCAAAATTTTTGAAGCAAAATCTTTAAAATTTAGTATTTAATATGATGTTATTTTTAAGAAAAATGATGGTTAACTCAAGAATATTTACATTCTATTCAAACCAACCAACTCTGTTTCAAATTTTTGTTTAAAGTACCAGAAAAGAGAGCTAGAAAAAACCTACCGGCCAATTACCGAGCTAGAAGTTTCAATAAAAAGTTGAGCATGAAAAGTGCTCAAAGACCAGATAGACTTTTATTTGGCTCATATTGGATATTCAATAATGAAAATAGTTGTTTTTTATAGTCCGACAATAAAAAACACAAAATTTTTTGTTTATCAAATCAGTGTCGTTTTTTCTAATCAGTGTCGTTTTTTCTAAGTGATACAAATATACGAACAAGTAAAAATTGGCAAATGCCTCGACCATATTCCAATAGACTAATAAGAAAATAGTTTTTGTAAGAAAATTGCTGGAAAAACGAAAAAATTGCAATAACTTCGTAAAAAAATATGAAATCTTTTTCAAATAATTTGGCAGATTTCTGTAGTTTGTGATTCCAGTAATGGCGCTAAAAACTGCAAAAAAGAATATTTCGAGTAAAATTAGGATTTTACGGCTTGAATTTTACATAAATTAGCTGGAATTACACTGGAAGTACCGGTTTTTATCGAAACTGAAAATTTTTGTTTTTCTTATTTTTCAAAACTGTTTTTGTCGTTCGACTCAATTAATTGATTTATCAACCGACGCATTTAGATGACTGTTTGAAGTACCAGATTTTGCACGGAAAACACATAAAAAACGAACCAAAACTCTCTACATTTTTCAATTGATCGGATTAAACAGGTATTTTTTCAGAAATGAAAAGTTTTTTTTTGGGGTTATATTCATTTTTTTTCAACCAGAAAACGTTTTTAAACGGTATAAATAATTGTCTCAATCAAAGCCAAATTTGAGGTACCACTTAAAAAATTGAAACTTGTTTTTATACGTTAGAGTCATTTTTTTAGCTAGCGAGTCGCGTTACTTTTTTTCTCCAGTATATTGAACAGCCTCAAATTTCTGTTCGAGTTGCGCACCATGAGCCGCATAATACTGAAAAATAGGTAGAGATGGTTTCATCTATAGTTAAATCATCTTTGGTAGTACGTTGTTCAACTTCGTCAAAAGCGTCTGCCGATAAAGCTTTTAACAAATTTTTTGGGTAACGAGTTAAAATCCTGAAATAATTCTGACCTTGAGACTGAATTTAAGTTGAAATTACTTGAAATCTTAAAATTGCTTTTAAATTGTCAAAAGATCAAAAAAATAACGACCTCGCTTTTTGAGAGGTCAATTTTTTTGAAAATAACTTCAAGTCCTTAACTTCAAAACGAAATTTAATCAGCAGCGAGTTGACATGCAGTGTTTCAAAAGAAAAAAAAACTCATAAATCGCCGACGAAAAGTCAGACGCGAAATTTAAAAGAAGTTTTTCTTATAAATTTCAGCGTGAAAGTCAGAATTGTTTCAGATTTTTAAGAGGTCCAAAAATTTTGTCAAAAGGTACAGTCCCATTTGTGAAAATTTTAACATTTCGCGTTGTCAGAAAAGAACTAGTCGTTTGTACGAACTGTAATTTGACAGAAATAAGTTCAATTGGAATCCGCATATATGATTGTGTTGTGATATGAAGGTTGACGAAAATATAAAATGAAACCTAAAGAAATTTGTACGCATCACATTAAAGCACCCTGGCAGCTTTTCAGTGTTTCATACAAAGTTGTAATTCAAAGATCCTCTACATTTTTCAATTGATCAGATCGAACATGTAAGTTTTCAGAAATGAAAGAATTTTTTTTTGGGTTATTTTCGCCTTTTTCAACCAGAGAACGTTTTTAAACGGTATGAATTATTGTCTCAATCAAAGCCAAGTTCAAGGTACCACTTAAAAAATTGAAACTTGTTTTTATACGTTAGAGTCATTTTTTTAGCTAGCGAGTCGCGTTACTTTTTTTCTCCAGTATATTGAACAGCCTCAAATTTCTGTTCGAGTTGCGCACCATGAGCCGCATAATACTGAAAAATAGGTAGAGATGGTTTCATCTATAGTTAAATCATCTTTGGTAGTACGTTGTTCAACTTCGTCAAAAGCGTCTGCCGATAAAGCTTTTAACAAATTTTTTGGGTAACGAGTTAAAATCCTGAAATAATTCTGACCTTGAGACTGAATTTAAGTTGAAATTACTTGAAATCTTAAAATTGCTTTTAAATTGTCAAAAGATCAAAAAAATAACGACTTCGCTTTTTGAGAGGTCAATTTTTTTGAAAATAACTTCAAGTCCTTAACTTCAAAACGAAATTTAATCAGCAGCGAGTTGACATGCAGTGTTTCAAAAGAAAAAAAAACACATAAATCGCCGACGAAAAGTCAGACGCGAAATTTAAAAGAAGTTTTTCTTATAAATTTCAGCGTGAAAGTCAGAATTGTTTCAGATTTTTAAGAGGTCCAAAAATTTTGTCAAAAGGTACAGTCCCATTTGTGAAAATTTTAACATTTCGCGTTGTCAGAAAAGAACTAGTCGTTTGTACGAACTGTAATTTGACAGAAATAAGTTCAATTGGAATCCGCATATATGATTGTGTTGTGATATGAAGGTTGACGAAAATATAAAATGAAACCTAAAGAAATTTGTACGCATCACATTAAAGCACCCTGGCAGCTTTTCAGTGTTTCATACAAAGTTGTAATTCAAAGGTCCTCTACATTTTTCAATTGATCAGATCGAACATGTAAGTTTTCAGAAATGAAAGAAATTTTTTTTGGGTTATTTTCGCCTTTTTCAACCAGAGAACGTTTTTAAACGGTATGAATTATTGTCTCAATCAAAGCCAAGTTCAAGGTACCACTTATAAACTTGAAAACGATTTTCATATGTGTAACTAATTTTTTTAGTTAGCTAGTTGCGTTACGTTTTTCTCCAGTATATTGAACAAGCACAAAATTTTGTTCGAATTGGGCACCATGAGTTGCATAATCCTAAAAAATAGGTGGAGATGGTTTCATCTATAATTACATCATGTTTGGCAGTACGTTGTTCAACTTCGTCAAAAGTGTCTGCTGACATAGCTTTAAGCAAATTAATTGGACAACATATTAAATTTGTAAAAATTTGTCATATTTGAAAATTTGTGAAAAATTCTGACCTTAGGACTGAATTAAAAAAATATTAATTTTTAAAATAGCTTTTGATTTGTTAAAAAATCAAATCAAAATGATTGTGATTTTTGAGAGGTCAGTTTTATGAAATTATTTTCAAGCATTTGACTTCAAAACAAGTTTCATTCAGCAGCGATCTGACATGCAATTTTTCAGTAGAAAAGAACACATAACTTGCGGACGAAAAATCAAACGCGAAATTTCAGAGAATCGTTTCTTATGTGACATTCGACCAAAATGGCTTGAAGTGTATATCATCAACGAATTTTATTTGGAGCAGTTTAAGGAGAAAATTGGCTATTTTTAGAGATAAGTGATGTTAATCGTTCCATTGAAAGTATTAGGAGTGGTCAGTTTGAAATGACGAAAAGATTTTTTAAAATTTGTTTGAAAATGAAGACACGTCACGACCTTCGCAGAATCGCAGAAGAAGACCTTAATAGTAGAACACTCCGAGTTGTAACAATTGTGCAGCTACAACCATTACAATGCAAATCTCGAGAATAAAGAGGGCTATTGGGTGGAGTTTGCTACCCTTCCTGGTCGTCAAGAAGACAGCTCTTTGACCGGATTTGAGAGTCAGGGTCACGGGAAAAGACTGTAAACTGGTTTTTAACAATTTTTAGCTTCCTGGATTGTCCTGAATTGAATTAAAAAACCTGAAGTTCGTTTTCGGACGATGCGAAACTGGGAACTGAGGTAAAGGGTTTATCCACCTCCGATGGATATGATGATTTTTATCTTTTCAACAAAAACAATTGTAATATGATAATTAAGTAGAAGCATTTTTTGTAGGAGTGGCCTTGTAGTCTGGGGATAGTATGAGCTCACTAACTTGCATATAACTAAGGAAATTTGCGCATTTTGGCCGATAGCCTTCAAGTAGTAACGACTGTGTCAACCCGTTGTTAATAGACCACACACTGAACTGGCTTTGGTAGAGACGTTTAAAAGCATGTAAAGCTGTGTTTAGACGCTAGCCAGTCGTTTTAGGAATAACTTTTTTTAACATCATGATTAGCAGACCTATTAAAGAAGTATTCAGGACCGAGCGGATGCTCTAAATAAGGCCCTTAACTAAGAGCCGGAAGGGTGGTTCGGAACGCGGGAGCCTTCCGGATTCCCCGATTTAGTTTTTTAACCGAGTTAAGACCAAAAAATCACGTATCATGAAGGTTCCCGTCGTTCTTTGGGCAGTATATGACCAAAAAAACTTGAAGATATACAAGAAACCAAACAAAAAGTAGTATACAAGCTAAGAAAAAACCAAAAACAAAAAAAACGAAAAAATCAAAAACAAAAACTATATATAAATTCAGTAGAAATCATCCCCACAGACAAGATGTGATCCGAACCTCAAGTTTGTTGTTGTTAGATATATAGTTAGGACAGGCCTTTATATCAAACAGGATCTTTAAGATCAAAATTGTGGCCTTTTTCTGGCGCCTCTACTGTAGGGTTGTTAGAGTCTTTGTCTTTGTTCACGTTGATGCTAGTATGCACTCAAACCGGAAAGGTCATGGGATTAGAGCGAAAAAGTGGTCCAGCAAGCAGTGCAAGTAGCAGCAGGAAGGGTATCAAGGACAACAGCAACCGACAGTAAAACGATACAGTAAAACAGTACAGATAAAACGATATCAATCGGTGGGGGGCTCGACCGTGACGGTTCGGATGTTGAACAGACCCGGAGGGGTATAATACTATTGGTACTACTATTTCTTTTACCAGTATTCTTACTCCTATACCGTTTCTCAATCAAATAGATTGTAAACAGACCTATTGATATTTAGAGTCATAAAAGTGATATTTTGATCCCCCCAAAAATCACGACTTTTGAGATATCGATTTTTTTTAAACAAAAATGGGCTAATTTTGTGAGTTACTTTGTAACTGGACTAATATAACAAGAAGAAATAGTTGTGTCTAGTTTGGACGTGGTTGGAACTAATTGGGTAACGAAATGCGATTTTTCGGAATTTTTGAGTTTGTGCGATAGGATATGTGCGTTAATTTTCACCTCGAATATGAGTCTTAGAACAGCATTAGCAGCAAACTTCAGGAGAGAATACTAAAACATAGAGTTTTTTACGGAAGCAAAGACCAGGAATAGGGGGTGTAGCAGCTTTGCCACTAGCTGCTTCGCAGACACCAGGGAAAAATTTAAGCTTCTTGGTGACAGAACAAAGGAGAAGCAGCATGTGGACCCTGAAGTTTTTGTTTTGTCCCCGACAAGACTAGGAGATTTCCTAGTGAAGAGGGGAGTGAAAGAACTCTCGCTTCCGGTGTATCGCCCAAACAAAGGACGAATGTATCCTCGGCAGCTGTACGCGCTGGTGCATGTAACCTTTTAGGATACCAACATAGAAGTATATCAACATAAGAAACTTTATTTAAGTGTAGGCTGACTGTAGTTGGAGTCTAGGATGTGTTATTTGTTCTGTTATTATGTTTTTAGGATCTTGGGTTTGAGAGGGTTAGTAATCACGATTGCTCAAACAAAAGTTCTAGGAATAGGTACAAAGTGTGGACTGTCCACCCTTAGATCAAGTTCCACAATTTTAGACTGAATTGAATTTATTATATCCTAAAATCAAAACCTTTTTTATCTGACTGTTTTTAAATACCTTTTAAAATGAATTTGGAGCAATGATGACAGATGTGATAGTCGTGACCTTGTTTCTAGATCCTGATTGATCAATTCAATCATTGAAGTTCAACCAACCGGTTGCGAATCAATTTAATTTATCGAATTCCATAAACCAAACGAACTAGAATAGACAATCATGATGAACTGATGGGTTTAGCCGAGGTTTACATGGGGCCAGTCGTAGACGAGCTCTATCTTAAGCTACTGGAAAGAGACTACGCCCAGTATGACCCAAAGATAGTCATGTTGACGGCTGCTCTGACGAACATTATAGGGCATGACAACCGTGGGGACCGCCCCAGGGAAGTCTTGCTGATGGCAGCTTGGGGCGAGTACGGAGTACTGGACCGCCCAAGTTTGCGGGTTATAAGATGGAGAAAAGGAGTGCTCTCTGGAAGCGACTTGGAGCACGAACCCGGGGTTGGTACCACTAGGACGTTCCAGCCTGGAGAGATGCCTCTCCCAACCAGGAATTGAACAGTAGGCATCAAGTTTTCCATCAAGAAATGAGTAGCGAGGCTGCCTTGTTTAGCTCACAGTTGAAAGTTTCAGTGCCAGTCAAGAGAGCCAGAGTAGAAAAGAAGAAAAGACAAAGGACGAGTTGGACCAAGTGAGAAAAACCTTGACCAGAACTGAAGAGGACAGCGATATGTGGAGGAGAATAGACCACACACTGAACTGGCTTTGGTAGAGACGTTTAAAAGCATGTGAAGCTGTGTTTAGACGCTAGCCAGACGTTTTAGGACCTAACTTTTTTTAACATCATGATTAGCAGACCTATTAAAGAAGTATTCAGGATCCGCATATATGATTGTGTTGTGATATGAAGGTTGACGAAAATATAAAATGAAACCTAAAGAAATTTGTACGCATCACATTAAAGCACCCTGGCAGCTTTTCAGTGTTTCATACAAAGTTGTAATTCAAAGATCCTCTACATTTTTCAATTGATCAGATCGAACATGTGAGTTTTCAGAAATGAAAGAAATTTTTTTTGGGTTATTTTTGCCTTTTTCAACCAGAGAACGTTTCTAAACGGTATGAATTATTGTCTCAATCAAAGCCAAGTTCAACGTACCACTTAAAAACTTGAAAACGATTTTCATATGTGTAACTAATTTTTTTAGTTAGCTAGTTGCGTTACGTTTTTCTCCAGTATATTGAACAAGCACAAAATTTTGTTCGAATTGTGCACCATGAGTTGCATAATCCTAAAAAATAGGTGGAGATGGTTTCATCTATAATTACATCATGTTTGGCAGTACGTTGTTCAACTTCGTCAAAAGTGTCTGCTGACATAGCTTTAAGCAAATTAATTGGACAACATATTAAATTTGTAAAAATTCGTCATATTTGAAAATTTGTGAAAAATTCTGACCTTAGGACTGAATTTAAAAAATATGAATTTTTAAAATAGCTTTTGATTTGTTAAAAAATCAAATAAAAATGATTGTGCTTTTTGAGAGGTCAGTTTTATGAAATTATTTTCAAGCATTTTACTTCAAAACAAGTTTCATTCAGCAGCGATCTGACATGCAATTTTTCAGTAGAAAAGAACACATAACTTGCGGACGAAAAATCAAACGCGAAATTTCAGAGAATCGTTTCTTATGTGACATTCGACCAAAATGGCTTGAAGTTTATATCATCAACGAATTTTATTTGGAGCAGTTTAAGGAGAAAATTGGCTATTTCAAAGATAAGTGATGTTAATCGTTCCATTGAAAGTATTAGGAGTGGTCAGTTTGTAATGACGAAAAGATTTTTTTAAATTTGTTTGAAAATGAAGACACGTCACGACCTTCGCAGAATCGCAGAAGAAGACCTTAATAGTAGAACACTCCGAGTTGTAACAATTGTGCAGCTACAACCATTACAATGCAAATCTCGAGAATAAAGAGGGCTATTGGGTGGAGTTTGCTGGTCGTCAAGAAGACAGCTCTTTGACCGGATTTGAGAGTCAGGGTCACGGGATAAGACTGTAAACTGGTTTTTAACAATTTTTAGCTTCCTGGATTGTCCTGAATTGAATTAAAAAACCTTAAGTTCGTTTTCGGACGATGCGAAACTGGGAACTGAGGTAAAGGGTTTATCCACCTCCGATGGATATGATGATTTTTATCTTTTGAACAAAAACAATTGTAATATGATAATAAAGTAGAAGCAATTTTTGTAGGAGTGACCTTGTAGTCTGGGGATAGTATGAGCTCACTAACTTGCATATAACTAAGGAAATTTGCGCATTTTGGCCGATAGCCTTCAAGTAGTAACGACTGTGTCAACCCGTTGTTAATAGACCACACACTGAACTGGCTTTGGTAGAGACGTTTAAAAGCATGTGAAGCTGTGTTTAGACGCTAGCCAGTCGTTTTAGGACCTAACTTTTTTTAACATCATGATTAGCAGACCTATTAAAGAAGTATTCAGGACCGAGCGGATGCTCTAAATAAGGCCCTTAACTAAGAGCCGGAAGGGTGGTTCGGAACGCGGGAGCCTTCCGGATTCCCCGATTTAGTTTTTTAACCGAGTTAAGACCAAAAAATCACGTATCATGAAGGTTCCCGTCGTTCTTTGGGCAGTATATGACCAAAAAAACTTGAAGATATACAAGAAACCAAACAAAAAGTAGTATACAAGCTAAGAAAAAACCAAAAACAAAAAAAAACGAAAAAATCAAAAACAAAAACTATATATAAATTAAGTAGAAATCATTCCCACAGACAGGATGTGATCCGAACCTCAAGTTTATTGTTGTTAGATATATAGTTAAGACAGGCCTTTATATCAAACAGGATCGTTAAGATCAAAATTGTGGCCTTTTTCTGGCGCCTCTACTGTAGGGTTGTTAGAGTCTTTGTCTTTGTTCACGTTGATGCTAGTTTGCACTCAAACCGGAAAGGTCATGGGATTAGAGCGAAAAAGTGGTCCGGCAAGCAGTGCAAGTAGCAGCAGGAAGGGTATCAAGGACAACAGCAACCGACAGTAAAACGATACTGAAAAACAGTACAGATAAAACGATATCAATCGGTGGGGGGCTCGACCGTGACGGTTCGGATGTTGAACAGACCCGGAGGGGTATAATACTATTGGTACTACTATTTCTTTTACCAGTATTCTTACTCCTATACCGTTTCTCAATCAAATAGATTGTAAACGGACCTATTTATATTTAGAGTCATAAAAGTGATATTTTGATCCCCCCAAAAATCACGACTTTTGAGATATCGATTTTTTTTAAACAAAAAAGGGCTAATTTTGTGAGTTACTTTGTAACTGGACTAATATAACTAGAAGAAATAGTTGAGTCTAGTTTGGACGTGGTTGGAACTAATTGGGTAACGAAATGCGATTTTTCGGAATTTTTGAGTTTGTGCGATAGGATATGTGCGTTAATTTTCACCTCGAATATGAGTCTTAGAACAGCATTAGCAGCAAACTTCAGGAGAGAATACTAAAACATAGAGTTTTTTACGGAAGCAAAGACTAGGAATAGGGGGTGTAGCAGCTTTGCCACTAGCTGCTTCGCAGACACCAGGGAAAAATTTTAGCTTCTTGGTGACAGAACAAAGGAGAAGCAGCATGTGGACCCTGAAGTTTTTGTTTTGTCCCCGACAAGACTAGGAGATTTCCTAGTGAAGAGGGGAGTGAAAGAACTCTCGCTTCCGGTGTATCGCCCAAACAAAGGACGAATGTATCCTCGGCAGCTGTACGCGCTGGTGCATGTAACCTTTTAGGATACCAACATAGAAGTATATCAACATAAGAAACTTTATTTAAGTGTAGGCTGACTGTAGTTGGAGTCTAGGATGTGTTATTTGTTCTGTTATTATGTTTTTAGGATCTTGGGTTTGAGAGGGTTAGTAATCACGATTGCTCAAACTAAAGTTCTAGGAATAGGTACAAAGTGTGGACTGTCCACCCTTAGATCAAGTTCCACAATTTTAGACTGAATTGAATTTATTATATCCTAAAATCAAAATCTTTTTTATCTGACTGTTTTTAAATACCTTTTAAAAAGAATTTGGAGCAATGATGACAGATGTGATAGTCGTGACCTTGTTTCTAGATCCTGATTGATCAATTCAATCATTGAAGTTCAACCAACCGGTTGCGAATCAATTTAATTTATCGAATTCCATAAACCAAACGAACTAGAATAGACGATCATGATGAACTGATGGGATTAGCCGAGGTTTACATGGGGCCAGTCGTAGACGAGCTCTATCTTAAGCTACTGGAAAGAGACTACGCCCAGTATGACCCAAAGATAGTCATGTTGACGGCTGCTCTTACGAACATTATAGGGCATGACAACCGTGGGGACCGCCCCAGGGAAGTCTTGCTGATGGCAGCTTGGGGCGAGTACGGAGTACTGGACCGCCCAAGTTTGCGGGTTATAAGATGGAGAAAAAGAGTGCTCTCTGGAAGCGACTTGGAGCACGAACCCGGGGTTGGTACCACTAGGACGTTCCAGCCTGGAGAGATGCCTCTCCCAACCAGGAATTGAAGAGTAGGCATCAAGTTTTCCATCAAGAAATGAGTAGCGAGGCTGCCTTGTTTAGCTCACAGTTGAAAGTTGCAGTGCCAGTCAAGAGAGCCAGAGTAGAAAAGAAGAAAAGACAAAGGACGAGTTGGACCAAGTGAGAAAAACCTTGACCAGAACTGAAGAGGACAGCGATATGTGGAGGAGAATAGACCACACACTGAACTGGCTTTGGTAGAGACGTTTAAAAGCATGTGAAGCTGTGTTTAGACGCTAGCCAGTCGTTTTAGGATCTAACTTTTTTTAACATCATGATTAGCAGACCTATTAAAGAAGTATTCAGGACCGAGCGGATGCTCTAAATAAGGCCCTCTACTAAAAGCCGGAAGGGTGGTTCGGAACGCGGGAGCCTTCCGGATTCCCCGATTTAGTTTTTTAACCGAGTTAAGACCAAAAAATCACGTATCATGAAGGTTCCCGTCGTTCTTTGGGCAGTATATGACCAAAAAAACTTGAAGATATACAAGAAACCAAACAAAAAGTAGTATACAAGCTAAGAAAAAACCAAAAACAAAAAAAACGAAAAAATCAAAAACAAAAACTATATATAAATTAAGTAGAAATCATCCCCACAGACAGGATGTGATCCGAACCTCAAGTTTATTGTTGTTAGATATATAGTTAAGACAGGCCTTTATATCAAACAGGATCGTTAAGATCAAAATTGTGGCCTTTTTCTGGCGCCTCTACTGTAGGGTTGTTAGAGTCTTTGTCTTTGTTCACGTTGATGCTAGTTTGCACTCAAACCGGAAAGGTCATGGGATTAGAGCGAAAAAGTGGTCCGGCAAGCAGTGCAAGTAGCAGCAGGAAGGGTATCAAGGACAACAGCAACCGACAGTAAAACGATACTGAAAAACAGTACAGATAAAACGATATCAATCGGTGGGGGGCTCGACCGTGACGGTTCGGATTTTGAACAGACCCGGAGGGGTATAATACTATTGGTACTACTATTTCTTTTACCAGTATTCTTACTCCTATACCGTTTCTCAATCAAATAGATTGTAAACGGACCTATTTATATTTAGAGTCATAAAAGTGATATTTTGATCCCCCCAAAAATCACGACTTTTGAGATATCGATTTTTTTTAAACAAAAAAGGGCTAATTTTGTGAGTTACTTTGTAACTGGACTAATATAACTAGAAGAAATAGTTGAGTCTAGTTTGGACGTGGTTGGAACTAATTGGGTAACGAAATGCGATTTTTCGGAATTTTTGAGTTTGTGCGATAGGATATGTGCGTTAATTTTCACCTCGAATATGAGTCTTAGAACAGCATTAGCAGCAAACTTCAGGAGAGAATACTAAAACATAGAGTTTTTTACGGAAGCAAAGACCAGGAATAGGGGGTGTAGCAGCTTTGCCACTAGCTGCTTCGCAGACACCAGGGAAAAATTTAAGCTTCTTGGTGACAGAACAAAGGAGAAGCAGCATGTGGACCCTGAAGTTTTTGTTTTGTCCCCGACAAGACTAGGAGATTTCCTAGTGAAGAGGGGAGTGAAAGAACTCTCGCTTCCGGTGTATCGCCCAAACAAAGGACGAATGTATCCTCGGCAGCTGTACGCGCTGGTGCATGTAACCTTTTAGGATACCAACATAGAAGTATATCAACATAAGAAACTTTATTTAAGTGTAGGCTGACTGTAGTTGGAGTCTAGGATGTGTTATTTGTTCTGTTATTATGTTTTTAGGATCTTGGGTTTGAGAGGGTTAGTAATCACGATTGCTCAAACTAAAGTTCTAGGAATAGGTACAAAGTGTGGACTGTCCACCCTTAGATCAAGTTCCACAATTTTAGACTGAATTGAATTTATTATATCCTAAAATCAAAATCTTTTTTATCTGACTGTTTTTAAATACCTTTTAAAAAGAATTTGGAGCAATGATGACAGATGTGATAGTCGTGACCTTGTTTCTAGATCCTGATTGATCAATTCAATCATTGAAGTTCAACCAACCGGTTGCGAATCAATTTAATTTATCGAATTCCATAAACCAAACGAACTAGAATAGACGATCATGATGAACTGATGGGATTAGCCGAGGTTTACATGGGGCCAGTCGTAGACGAGCTCTATCTTAAGCTACTGGAAAGAGACTACGCCCAGTATGACCCAAAGATAGTCATGTTGACGGCTGCTCTTACGAACATTATAGGGCATGACAACCGTGGGGACCGCCCCAGGGAAGTCTTGCTGATGGCAGCTTGGGGCGAGTACGGAGTACTGGACCGCCCAAGTTTGCGGGTTATAAGATGGAGAAAAAGAGTGCTCTCTGGAAGCGACTTGGAGCACGAACCCGGGGTTGGTACCACTAGGACGTTCCAGCCTGGAGAGATGCCTCTCCCAACCAGGAATTGAAGAGTAGGCATCAAGTTTTCCATCAAGAAATGAGTAGCGAGGCTGCCTTGTTTAGCTCACAGTTGAAAGTTGCAGTGCCAGTCAAGAGAGCCAGAGCAGAAAAGAAGAAAAGACAAAGTACGAGTTGGACCAAGTGAGAAAAACCTTGACCAGAACTGAAGAGGACAGCGATATGTGGAGGAGAATGTTTGAGGATTGGAACAAGAAACAGGGAGAAGAGATAGAATGCTTGAAGCAGGAGTACAAGGAGCAATCTGAACGATTGGGAATAGCGAAAACGGAACGACCGTTACAAGCAGGAAGCATTGGGCAATCGCCAATGGAATTTCTGACGTTTCGCGAACTCTAGTCAAAAATGGAAGAGCAAGTCCCATCAAAGTCCCGGTACAATGACAATCCCGGACCCAAGCGACACCCTAGGCAATCCAGTCGTGGAGAAAACTATGAGGCAGCCGGTGGAAGCCGCTGTTCGACTCGTCGCCAACAGGAATGCGCCAGGTTCCGGGGTGACTGCACCCTATGGAACAATTGTTGATACCGGCAGAGTAGAAGAGCTCTGTTCGGAAATGAAAAAGAAAATGGGAGCTGCTACGATGACAAACCTGAATCTCCACCTGAAAAAAATATCTGCAAGATGCCGATGAAGAAAGTGTCATGTGTGTTTGACATGCCAAAGAAAATCAGATCAAGAACAACTTCACGGGAGTCCCGTACACGGACATGCGAGCATGTTTCAAAAGATCGACTGAGAGTCCAGCGACGAACATGCAGCAACCAACCCTTGGAACGTCACATTTGATATTGGGCGATAGTCTAGTGAGAGAGTTGCAGATTTTGAGAATCTCATGGATCAGTAACACGATGGTATTCGGAGTTGCCACAATAGCCCAGCTTTATCGAATGGTTGAGTTGATGAATCCAGGCAGAATTGTAGGCGTGATGATTCTAATACGCACCAACAACGTGTCCAGAAGCTCAAATTCAAAAGAAGAGCAATGGGAAGCAATATTAGTGTGCTTGCTTACTGCGGTCTGGCAAAAAATTCAGTGCGCGGTACTGGCCATCTGCACTATACCAATGAGCACAACAACACAGTCAGCTACAGCAAGAAGACACAATAAAAGTGAGGTGGAACAAAATAGTGCGTAATCTGGTAAGTCGAAGTGCGGGACAAAATTTTCTAATGGACTTGGAGTACGAGTTGAGAGCTCTGGATCAGGCCACATTCACGACTGATTGAATAGACTTCGACGGTATAGAAGGGTGAGCCTGGATGAACCGTGTCTTCCAGGAACAATTAGACGAATTGAAGGTTAAACTTACGACACTGGAGCTCTGAGAACGGAGGAGGCGACTAACGTGCCGGCAATTTCAACTTCAGCAGAGCGCGAGTGAAAAAGAGCAGAGATCAGACGTATTGGAACGACTGGGTGAAGCACCATTGAGAAGGACCAATAATTCCGACGACGATTGGGACTACGCTTACCTAGTAGGAGAATTGAATTTAGCGGAAAGCGATGGAGAGAAATCAGCGAAGTTCGTAGACAGTATGTGCCAGACACTACTCGAGACATTCTGATCATAGAACGTGCGAGGAGAAGAAGGTTTTGAGAGGACGGATAGCCTGTTGGAAGGACTGCGTATTTCGTGGCGAAAATTTACCCGGGACTCTCTCGCTATCTAATATGAGAGTTCCTGAAGGCCATTATGGAACTATCTGTCGTAGTGATCGTGGGACTTTTTGTGACTTTCGGATCGGAAAATGTCAGAAAATGACAAGCTGTGCTG